>NC_141879.1:15015000-15166515 GCF_056163025.1 Triticum urartu
CTTTTTTAAACAATCTATGTGGGTGAAATGATGATACCATGCCAAGTTTCAACTTTTTCAGAGTTCATTTGTAGTGCTTTTCAATTTCCAGGTCATTTAGTTCTCAAAACAAATCATTGAATGCATGAAAAATATCAAATGAAGGCAGAAATGGTTGAAAGTTGATGGCGTCGCTTTGAATGGTGCATACCGAATGCACAAAAAGTCTGGAGTTGTAATAAGTTTTAAAAAATGAAATGCCTTTGTAACAGATGAGGTTAATTTCGTCAGAAACCTGAATACTTCGAAAGAGATTTCCCAGTTTGTAAACGAAGTGCATCCAGTTTTTGCCGTAACCCTCTCTACTTTTTTGAACAATCTATGTGGGTGAAATGATGATACCATGCCAAGTTTCAACTTTTTCAGAGTTCATTTGTAGTGCTTTTCAATTTCCAGGTCATTTAGTTCTCAAAACAAATCATTGAATGCATGAAAAATATCAAATGAAGGCAGAAATGGTTGAAAGTTGATGGCGTCGCTTTGAATGGTGCATACTGAATGAACAAAAAGTCTGGAGTTGTAATAAGTTTAGAAAAATGAAATGCCTTTGTAACAGATGAGTTTAATTTCGTCAGAAACCTGAATACTTCGAAAGAGATTGTCCAGTTTGTAAACGAAGTGCATGCAGTTTTTGCCGTAACCCTCTCTACTTTTTTAAACAATCTATGTGGGTGAAATGATGATACCATGCCAAGTTTCAACTTTTTCAGAGTTCATTTGTAGTGCTTTTCAATTTCCAGGTCATTTAGTTCTCCAAACAAATCATTGAATGCATGAAAAATAGCAAATGAAGGCAGAAACGGTTGAAAGTTGATGGCGTCGCTTTGAATGGTGCATAGTGAATGCACAAAAAGTCTGGAGTTGTAATAAGTTTAAAAAAATGAAATGCCTTTGTAACAGATGAGTTTAATTTCGTCAAAAACCTGAATACTTCGAAAGAGATTGTCCAGTTTGTAAACGAAGTGCATCCAGTTTTTGCCGTAACCCTCTCTACTTTTTTAAACAATCTATGTGGGTGAAATGATGATACCATGCCAAGTTTCAACTTTTTCAGAGTTCATTTGTAGTGCTTTTCAATTTCCAGGTCATTTAGTTCTCAAAACAAATCATTGAATGCATGAAAAATATCAAATGATGGCAGAAATGGTTGAAAGTTGATGGCGTCGCTTTGAATGGTGCATACCGAATGCACAAAAAGTCTGGAGTTGTAATAAGTTTAAAAAAATGAAATGCCTTTGTAACAGATGAGTTTAATTTCGTCAGAAACCTGAATACTTCGAAAGAGATTGTCCAGTTCGTAAACGAAGTGCATGCAGTTTTTGCCGTAACCCTCTCTACTTTTTTAAACAATCTATGTGGGTGAAATGATGATACCATGCCAAGTTTCAACTTTTTCAGAGTTCATTTGTAGTGCTTTTCAATTTCCAGGTCATTTAGTTCTCAAAACAAATCATTGAATGCATGAAAAATAGCAAATGAAGGTAGAAATGGTTGAAATTTGATGGCGTCGCTTTAAATGGTGCATAGTGAATGCACAAAAAGTCTGGAGTTGTAATAAGTTTAAAAAAATGAAATGCCTTTGTAACAGATGAGTTTAATTTCGTCAGAAACCTGAATACTTCGAAAGAGATTGTCCAGTTTGTAAACGAAGTGCAACCAGTTTTTGCCGTAACCCTCTCTACTTTTTTAAACAATCTATGTGGGTGAAATGATGATACCATGCCAAGTTTCAACTTTTTCAGAGTTCATTTGTAGTGCTTTTCAATTTCCAGGTCATTTAGTTCTCAAAACAAATCATTGAATGCATGAAAACTAGCAAATGAAGGCAGAAATGGTTGAAAGTTGATGGCGTCGCTTTGAATGGTGCATACCGAATGCACAAAAAGTCTGGAGTTGTAATAAGTTTTAAAAAAATGAAATGCATTTGTAACAGATGAGTTTAATTTCGTCAGAAACCTGAATACTTCGAAAGAGATTGTCCAGTTTGTAAACGAAGTGCATGCAGTTTTTGCCGTAACCCTCTCTACTTTTTTAAACAATCTATGTGGGTGAAATGATGATACCATGCCAAGTTTCAACTTTTTCAGAGTTCATTTGTAGTGCTTTTCAATTTCCAGGTCATTTAGTTCTCAAAACAAATCATTGAATGCATGAAAAATAGCAAATGAAGGTAGAAATGGTTGAAATTTGATGACGTCGCTTTAAATGGTGCATAGTGAATGCACAAAAAGTCTGGAGTTGTAATAAGTTTAAAAAAATGAAATGCCTTTGTAACAGATGAGTTTAATTTCGTCAGAAACCTGAATACTTCGAAAGAGATTGTCCAGTTTGTAAACGAAGTGCATCCAGTTTTTGCCGTAACCCTCTCTACTTTTTTAAACAATCTATGTGGGTGAAATGATGATACCATGCCAAGTTTCAACTTTTTCAGAGTTCATTTGTAGTGCTTTTCAATTTCCAGGTCATTTAGTTCTCAAAACAAATCATTGAATGCATGAAAACTAGCAAATGAAGGCAGAAATGGTTGAAAGTTGATGGCGTCGCTTTGAATGGTGCATACCGAATGCACAAAAAGTCTGGAGTTGTAATAAGTTTTAAAAAAATGAAATGCATTTGTAACAGATGAGTTTAATTTCGTCAGAAACCTGAATACTTCGAAAGAGATTGTCCAGTTTGTAAACGAAGTGCATGCAGTTTTTGCCGTAACCCTCTCTACTTTTTTAAACAATCTATGTGGGTGAAATGATGATACCATGCCAAGTTTCAACTTTTTCAGAGTTCATTTGTAGTGCTTTTCAATTTCCAGGTCATTTAGTTCTCAAAACAAATCATTGAATGCATGAAAAATAGCAAATGAAGGTAGAAATGGTTGAAATTTGATGACGTCGCTTTAAATGGTGCATAGTGAATGCACAAAAAGTCTGGAGTTGTAATAAGTTTAAAAAAATGAAATGCCTTTGTAACAGATGAGTTTAATTTCGTCAGAAACCTGAATACTTCGAAAGAGATTGTCCAGTTTGTAAACGAAGTGCATCCAGTTTTTGCCGTAACCCTCTCTACTTTTTTAAACAATCTATGTGGGTGAAATGATGATACCATGCCAAGTTTCAACTTTTTCAGAGTTCATTTGTAGTGCTTTTCAATTTCCAGGTCATTTAGTTCTCAAAACAAATCATTGAATGCATGAAAAATATCAAATGAAGGCAGAAATGGTTGAAAGTTGATGGCGTCGCTTTGAATGGTGCATACCGAATGCACAAAAAGTCTGGAGTTGTAATAAGTTTTAAAAAATGAAATGCCTTTGTAACAGATGAGGTTAATTTCGTCAGAAACCTGAATACTTCGAAAGAGATTTCCCAGTTTGTAAACGAAGTGCATCCAGTTTTTGCCGTAACCCTCTCTACTTTTTTGAACAATCTATGTGGGTGAAATGATGATACCATGCCAAGTTTCAACTTTTTCAGAGTTCATTTGTAGTGCTTTTCAATTTCCAGGTCATTTAGTTCTCAAAACAAATCATTGAATGCATGAAAAATATCAAATGAAGGCAGAAATGGTTGAAAGTTGATGGCGTCGCTTTGAATGGTGCATACTGAATGCACAAAAAGTCTGGAGTTGTAATAAGTTTAAAAAAATGAAATGCCTTTGTAACAGATGAGTTTAATTTCGTCAGAAACCTGAATACTTCGAAAGAGATTGTCCAGTTTGTAAACGAAGTGCATCCAGTTTTTGCCGTAACCCTCTCTACTTTTTTAAACAATCTATGTGGGTGAAATGATGATACCATGCCAAGTTTCAACTTTTTCAGAGTTCATTTGTAGTGCTTTTCAATTTCCAGGTCATTTAGTTCTCAAAACAAATCATTGAATGCATGAAAAATATCAAATGAAGGCAGAAATGGTTGAAAGTTGATGGCGTCGCTTTGAATGGTGCATACCGAATGCACAAAAAGTCTGGAGTTGTAATAAGTTTTAAAAAAATGAAATGCATTTGTAACAGATGAGTTTAATTTCGTCAGAAACCTGAATACTTCGAAAGAGATTGTCCAGTTTGTAAACGAAGTGCATCCAGTTTTTGCCGTAACCCTCTCTACTTTTTTAAACAATCTATGTGGGTGAAATGATGATACCATGCCAAGTTTCAACTTTTTCAGAGTTCATTTGTAGTGCTTTTCAATTTCCAGGTCATTTAGTTCTCAAAACAAATCATTGAATGCATGAAAAATAGCAAATGAAGGTAGAAATGGTTGAAATTTGATGACGTCGCTTTAAATGGTGCATAGTGAATGCACAAAAAGTCTGGAGTTGTAATAAGTTTAAAAAAATGAAATGCCTTTGTAACAGATGAGTTTAATTTCGTCAGAAACCTGAATACTTCGAAAGAGATTGTCCAGTTTGTAAACGAAGTGCATCCAGTTTTTGCCGTAACCCTCTCTACTTTTTTAAACAATCTATGTGGGTGAAATGATGATACCATGCCAAGTTTCAACTTTTTCAGAGTTCATTTGTAGTGCTTTTCAATTTCCAGGTCATTTAGTTCTCAAAACAAATCATTGAATGCATGAAAACTAGCAAATGAAGGCAGAAATGGTTGAAAGTTGATGGCGTCGCTTTGAATGGTGCATACCGAATGCACAAAAAGTCTGGAGTTGTAATAAGTTTTAAAAAAATGAAATGCATTTGTAACAGATGAGTTTAATTTCGTCAGAAACCTGAATACTTCGAAAGAGATTGTCCAGTTTGTAAACGAAGTGCATCCAGTTTTTGCCGTAACCCTCTCTACTTTTTTAAACAATCTATGTGGGTGAAATGATGATACCATGCCAAGTTTCAACTTTTTCAGAGTTCATTTGTAGTGCTTTTCAATTTCCAGGTCATTTAGTTCTCAAAACAAATCATTGAATGCATGAAAAATAGCAAATGAAGGTAGAAATGGTTGAAATTTGATGACGTCGCTTTAAATGGTGCATAGTGAATGCACAAAAAGTCTGGAGTTGTAATAAGTTTAAAAAAATGAAATGCCTTTGTAACAGATGAGTTTAATTTCGTCAGAAACCTGAATACTTCGAAAGAGATTGTCCAGTTTGTAAACGAAGTGCATCCAGTTTTTGCCGTAACCCTCTCTACTTTTTTAAACAATCTATGTGGGTGAAATGATGATACCATGCCAAGTTTCAACTTTTTCAGAGTTCATTTGTAGTGCTTTTCAATTTCCAGGTCATTTAGTTCTCAAAACAAATCATTGAATGCATGAAAACTAGCAAATGAAGGCAGAAATGGTTGAAAGTTGATGGCGTCGCTTTGAATGGTGCATACCGAATGCACAAAAAGTCTGGAGTTGTAATAAGTTTTAAAAAAATGAAATGCATTTGTAACAGATGAGTTTAATTTCGTCAGAAACCTGAATACTTCGAAAGAGATTGTCCAGTTTGTAAACGAAGTGCATGCAGTTTTTGCCGTAACCCTCTCTACTTTTTTAAACAATCTATGTGGGTGAAATGATGATACCATGCCAAGTTTCAACTTTTTCAGAGTTCATTTGTAGTGCTTTTCAATTTCCAGGTCATTTAGTTCTCAAAACAAATCATTGAATGCATGAAAAATAGCAAATGAAGGTAGAAATGGTTGAAATTTGATGACGTCGCTTTAAATGGTGCATAGTGAATGCACAAAAAGTCTGGAGTTGTAATAAGTTTAAAAAAATGAAATGCCTTTGTAACAGATGAGTTTAATTTCGTCAGAAACCTGAATACTTCGAAAGAGATTGTCCAGTTTGTAAACGAAGTGCATCCAGTTTTTGCCGTAACCCTCTCTACTTTTTTAAACAATCTATGTGGGTGAAATGATGATACCATGCCAAGTTTCAACTTTTTCAGAGTTCATTTGTAGTGCTTTTCAATTTCCAGGTCATTTAGTTCTCAAAACAAATCATTGAATGCATGAAAAATATCAAATGAAGGCAGAA
Source organism: Triticum urartu (assembly GCF_056163025.1). Taxonomy (NCBI): domain Eukaryota; kingdom Viridiplantae; phylum Streptophyta; class Magnoliopsida; order Poales; family Poaceae; genus Triticum; species Triticum urartu. The sequence continues at coordinate 15,021,004 of NC_141879.1, forward strand.
ATGGTTGAAAGTTGATGGCGTCGCTTTGAATGGTGCATACCGAATGCACAAAAAGTCTGGAGTTGTAATAAGTTTTAAAAAATGAAATGCCTTTGTAACAGATGAGGTTAATTTCGTCAGAAACCTGAATACTTCGAAAGAGATTTCCCAGTTTGTAAACGAAGTGCATCCAGTTTTTGCCGTAACCCTCTCTACTTTTTTGAACAATCTATGTGGGTGAAATGATGATACCATGCCAAGTTTCAACTTTTTCAGAGTTCATTTGTAGTGCTTTTCAATTTCCAGGTCATTTAGTTCTCAAAACAAATCATTGAATGCATGAAAAATATCAAATGAAGGCAGAAATGGTTGAAAGTTGATGGCGTCGCTTTGAATGGTGCATACTGAATGCACAAAAAGTCTGGAGTTGTAATAAGTTTAAAAAAATGAAATGCCTTTGTAACAGATGAGTTTAATTTCGTCAGAAACCTGAATACTTCGAAAGAGATTGTCCAGTTTGTAAACGAAGTGCATCCAGTTTTTGCCGTAACCCTCTCTACTTTTTTAAACAATCTATGTGGGTGAAATGATGATACCATGCCAAGTTTCAACTTTTTCAGAGTTCATTTGTAGTGCTTTTCAATTTCCAGGTCATTTAGTTCTCAAAACAAATCATTGAATGCATGAAAAATATCAAATGAAGGCAGAAATGGTTGAAAGTTGATGGCGTCGCTTTGAATGGTGCATACCGAATGCACAAAAAGTCTGGAGTTGTAATAAGTTTTAAAAAAATGAAATGCATTTGTAACAGATGAGTTTAATTTCGTCAGAAACCTGAATACTTCGAAAGAGATTGTCCAGTTTGTAAACGAAGTGCATCCAGTTTTTGCCGTAACCCTCTCTACTTTTTTAAACAATCTATGTGGGTGAAATGATGATACCATGCCAAGTTTCAACTTTTTCAGAGTTCATTTGTAGTGCTTTTCAATTTCCAGGTCATTTAGTTCTCAAAACAAATCATTGAATGCATGAAAAATAGCAAATGAAGGTAGAAATGGTTGAAATTTGATGACGTCGCTTTAAATGGTGCATAGTGAATGCACAAAAAGTCTGGAGTTGTAATAAGTTTAAAAAAATGAAATGCCTTTGTAACAGATGAGTTTAATTTCGTCAGAAACCTGAATACTTCGAAAGAGATTGTCCAGTTTGTAAACGAAGTGCATCCAGTTTTTGCCGTAACCCTCTCTACTTTTTTAAACAATCTATGTGGGTGAAATGATGATACCATGCCAAGTTTCAACTTTTTCAGAGTTCATTTGTAGTGCTTTTCAATTTCCAGGTCATTTAGTTCTCAAAACAAATCATTGAATGCATGAAAAATAGCAAATGAAGGTAGAAATGGTTGAAATTTGATGGCGTCGCTTTAAATGGTGCATAGTGAATGCACAAAAAGTCTGCAGTTGTAATAAGTTTAAAAAAATGAAATGCCTTTGTAACAGATGAGTTTAATTTCGTCAGAAACCTGAATACTTCGAAAGAGATTGTCCAGTTTGTAAACGAAGTGCATCCAGTTTTTGCCGTAACCCTCTCTACTTTTTTAAACAATCTATGTGGGTGAAATGATGATACCATGCCAAGTTTCAACTTTTTCAGAGTTCATTTGTAGTGCTTTTCAATTTCCAGGTCATTTAGTTCTCAAAACAAATCATTGAATGCATGAAAAATAGCAAATGAAGGCAGAAATGGTTGAAAGTTGATGGCGTCGCTTTGAATGGTGCATACCGAATGCACAAAAAGTCTGGAGTTGTAATAAGTTTTAAAAAAATGAAATGCATTTGTAACAGATGAGTTTAATTTTGTCAGAAACCTGAATACTTCGAAAGAGATTGTCCAGTTTGTAAACGAAGTGCATCCAGTTTTTGCCGTAACCCTCTCTACTTTTTTGAACAATCTATGTGGGTGAAATGATGATACCATGCCAAGTTTCAACTTTTTCAGAGTTCATTTGTAGTGCTTTTCAATTTCCAGGTCATTTAGTTCTCAAAACAAATCATTGAATGCATGAAAAATAGCAAATGAAGGCAGAAACGGTTGAAAGTTGATGACGTCGCTTTGAATGGTGCATAGTGAATGCACAAAAAGTCTGGAGTTGTAATAAGTTTTAGAAAAATGAAATGCCTTTGTAACAGATGAGTTTAATTTCGTCAGAAACCTGAATACTTCGAAAGAGATTGTCTAGTTTGTAAACGAAGTGCATCCAGTTTTTGCCGTAACCCTCTCTACTTTTTTAAACAATCTATGTGGGTGAAATGATGATACCATGCCAAGTTTCAACTTTTTCAGAGTTCAATTGTAGTGCTTTTCAATTTCCAGGTCATTTAGTTCTCAAAACAAATCATTGAATGCATGAAAAATAGCAAATGAGGGCAGAAATGGTTGAAAGTTGATGGCGTCGCTTTGAATGGTGCATAGTGAATGCACAAAAAGTCTGGAGTTGTAATAAGTTTAAAAAAATGAAATGCCTTTGTAACAGATGAGTTTAATTTCGTCAGAAACCTGAATACTTCGAAAGAGATTGTCCAGTTTGTAAACGAAGTGCATCCAGTTTTTGCCGTAACCCTCTCTACTTTTTTGAACAATCTATGTGGGTGAAATGATGATACCATGCCAAGTTTCAACTTTTTCAGAGTTCATTTGTAGTGCTTTTCAATTTTCAGGTCATTTAGTTCTCAAAATAAATCATTGAATGCATGAAAAATAGCAAATGAAGGCAGAAATGGTTGAAAGTTGATGGCGTCGCTTTGAATGGTGCATACCGAATGCACAAAAAGTCTGGAGTTGTAATAAATTTAAAAAAATGAAATGCCTTTGTAACAGATGAGTTTAATTTCGTCAGAAACCTGAATACTTCGAAAGAGATTGGCCAGTTTGTAAACGAAGTGCATCCAGTTTTTGCCGTAACCCTCTCTACTTTTCTGAACAATCTATGTGGGTGAAATGATGATACCATGCCAAGTTTCAACTTTTTCGGAGTTCATTTGTAGTGCTTTTCAATTTCCAGGTCATTTAGTTCTCAAAACAAATCATTGAATGCATGAAAAATAGCAAATGAAGGCAGAAATAGTTGAAAGTTGATGGCGTCGCTTTGAATGGTGCATACTGAATGCACAAAATGTCTGGAGTTGTAATAAGTTTAAAAAAATGAAATGCCTTTGTAACAGATGAGTTTAATTTTGTCAGAAACCTGAATACTTCGAAAGAGATTGTCCAGTTTGTAAATGAAGTGCATCCAGTTTTTGCCGTAACCCTCTCTACTTTTTTCAACAATCTATGTGGGTGAAATGATGATACCATGCCAAGTTTCATCTTTTTCAGAGTTCATTTGTAGTGCTTTTTAATTTCCAGGTCATTTAGTTCTCAAAACAAATCTGTGAATGCATGAAAAATATCAAATGAAGGCAGAAATGGTTGAAAGTTGATGGCGTCGCTTTGAATGGTGCATACTGAATAAACAAAAAGTCTGGAGTTGTAATAAGTTTTAAAAAATGAAATGCCTTTGTAACAGATGAGTTTAATTTCGTCAGAAACCTGAATACTTCGAAAGAGATTGTCCAGTTTGTAAACGAAGTGCATCCAGTTTTTGCCGTAACCGTATCTACTTTTTTGAACAATCTATGTGGGTGAAATGATGATACCATGCCAAGTTTCAACTTTTTCAGAGTTCATTTGTAGTGCTTTTCAATTTCCAGGTCATTTAGTTCTCAAAACAAATCATTGAATGCATGAAAAATATCAAATGATGGCAGAAATGGTTGAAAGTTGATGGCGTCGCTTTGAATGGTGCATACTGAATGCACAAAATGTCTGGAGTTGTAATAAGTTTAAAAAAATGAAATGCCTTTGTAACAGATGAGTTTAATTTCGTCAGAAACCTGAATACTTCGAAAGAGATTGTCCAGTTTGTAAACGAAGTGCATCCAGTTTTTGCCGTAACCCTCTCTACTTTTTAAAACAATCTATGTGGGTGAAATGATGATACCATGCCAAGTTTCAACTTTTTCAGAGTTCATTTGTAGTGCTTTTCAATTTCCAGGTCATTTAGTTCTCAAAACAAATCATTGAATGCATGAAAAATATCAAATGATGGCAGAAATGGTTGAAAGTTGATGGCGTCGCTTTGAATGGTGCATACCGAATGCACCAAAAGTCGGGAGTTGTAATAAGTTTAAAAAAGTGAAATGCCTTTGTAACAGATGAGTTTAATTTCGTCAGAAACCTGAATACTTCGAAAGAGATTGGCCAGTTTGTAAACGAAGTGCATCCAGTTTTCGCCGTAACCCTCTCTACTTTTTTGAACATTCTATGTGGGTGAAATGATGATACCATGCCAAGTTTCAACTTTTTCAGAGTTCATTTGTAGTGCTTTTCAATTTCCAGGTCATTTAGTTCTCAAAACAAATCATTGAATGCATGAAAAATAGCAGATGAAGGCAGAAATGGTTGAAAGTTGATGGCGTCGCTTTGAATGGTGCATAGTGAATGCACAAAAAGTCTGGAGTTGTAACAAGTTTAAAAAAATGAAATGCCTTTGTAACAGATGAGTTTAATTTCGTCAGAAACCTGAATACTTCGAAAGAGATTGTCCAGTTTGTAAACGAAGTGCATCCAGTTTTTGCCGTAACCCTCTCTACTTTTTTAAACAATCTATGTGGGTGAAATGATGATACCATGCCAAGTTTCAACTTTTTCAGAGTTCATTTGTAGTGCTTTTCAATTTCCAGGTCATTTAGTTCTCAAAGCAAATCATTGAATGCATGAAAAATAGCAAATGAAGGCAGAAATGGTTGAAAGTTGATGGCGTCGCTTTGAATGGTGCATACCGAATGCACAAAAAGTCGGGAGTTGTAATAAGTTTAAAAAAGTGAAATGCCTTTGTAACAGATGAGTTTAATCTCGTCAGAAACCTGAATACTTCGAAAGAGATTGGCCAGTTTGTAAAAGAAGTGCATGCAGTTTTTGCCGTAACCCTCTCTACTTTTTTGAACAATCTATGTGGGTGAAATGATGATACCATGCCAAGTTTCAACTTTTTCAGAGTTCATTTGTAGTGCTTTTCAATTTCCAGGTCATTTAGTTCTCAAAACAAATCATTGAATGCATGAAAAATATCAAATGAAGGCAGAAATGGTTGAAAGTTGATGGCGTCGCTTTGAATGGTGCATACTGAATGCACAAAAAGTCTCGAGTTGTAATAAGTTTAAAAAAATGAAATGCATTTGTAACAGATGAGTTTAATTTCGTCAGAAACCTGAATACTTCGAAAGAGATTGTCCAGTTTGTAAACGAAGTGCATCCAGTTTTTGCCGTAACCCTCTCTACTTTTTTGAGCAATCTATGTGGGTGAAATGATGATACCATGCCAAGTTTCAACTTTTTCAGAGTTCATTTGTAGTGCTTTTCAATTTCCAGGTCATTTAGTTCTCAAAACAAATCATTGAATGCATGAAAAATAGCAAATGAAGGCAGAAACGGTTGAAAGTTGATGGCGTCGCTTTGAATGGTGCATACTGAATGCACAAAATGTCTGGAGTTGTAATAAGTTTAAAAAAATGAAATGCCTTTGTAACAGATGAGTTTAATTTTGTCAGAAACCTGAATACTTCGAAAGAGATTGTCCAGTTTGTAAATGAAGTGCATCCAGTTTTTGCCGTAACCCTCTCTACTTTTTTGAACAATCTATGTGGGTGAAATGATGATACCATGCCAAGTTTCATCTTTTTCAGAGTTCATTTGTAGTGCTTTTCAATTTCCAGGTCATTTAGTTCTCAAAACAAATCTGTGAATGCATGAAAAATATCAAATGAAGGCAGAAATGGTTGAAAGTTGATGGCGTCGCTTTGAATGGTGCATACTGAATAAACAAAAAGTCTGGAGTTGTAATAAGTTTTAAAAAATGAAATGCCTTTGTAACAGATGAGTTTAATTTCGTCAGAAACCTGAATACTTCGAAAGAGATTGTCCAGTTTGTAAACGAAGTGCATCCAGTTTTTGCCGTAACCGTATCTACTTTTTTGAACAATCTATGTGGGTGAAATGATGATACCATGCCAAGTTTCAACTTTTTCAGAGTTCATTTGTAGTGCTTTTCAATTTCCAGGTCATTTAGTTCTCAAAACAAATCATTGAATGCATGAAAAATATCAAATGATGGCAGAAATGGTTGAAAGTTGATGGCGTCGCTTTGAATGGTGCATACTGAATGCACAAAATGTCTGGAGTTGTAATAAGTTTAAAAAAATGAAATGCCTTTGTAACAGATGAGTTTAATTTCGTCAGAAACCTGAATACTTCGAAAGAGATTGTCCAGTTTGTAAACGAAGTGCATCCAGTTTTTGCCGTAACCCTCTCTACTTTTTTAAACAATCTATGTGGGTGAAATGATGATACCATGCCAAGTTTCAACTTTTTCAGAGTTCATTTGTAGTGCTTTTCAATTTCCAGGTCATTTAGTTCTCAAAACAAATCATTGAATGCATGAAAAATATCAAATGATGGCAGAAATGGTTGAAAGTTGATGGCGTCGCTTTGAATGGTGCATACCGAATGCACCAAAAGTCGGGAGTTGTAATAAGTTTAAAAAAGTGAAATGCCTTTGTAACAGATGAGTTTAATTTCGTCAGAAACCTGAATACTTCGAAAGAGATTGGCCAGTTTGTAAACGAAGTGCATCCAGTTTTCGCCGTAACCCTCTCTACTTTTTTGAACAATCTATGTGGGTGAAATGATGATGCCATGCCAAGTTTCAACTTTTTCAGAGTTCATTTGTAGTGCTTTTAAATTTCCAGGTCATTTAGTTCTCAAAACAAATCATTGAATGCATGAAAAATAGCAGATGAAGGCAGAAATGGTTGAAAGTTGATGGCGTCGCTTTGAATGGTGCATAGTGAATGCACAAAAAGTCTGGAGTTGTAACAAGTTTAAAAAATGAAATGCCTTTGTAACAGATGAGTTTAATTTCGTCAGAAACCTGAATACTTCGAAAGAGATTGTCCTGTTTGTAAACGAAGTGCATCCAGTTTTTGCCGTAACCCTCTCTACTTTTTTAAACAATCTATGTGGGTGAAATGATGATACCATGCCAAGTTTCAACTTTTTCAGAGTTCATTTGTAGTGCTTTTCAATTTCTAGGTCATTTAGTTCTCAAAACAAATCATTGAATGCATGAAAAATAGCAAATGAAGGCAGAAATGGTTGAAAGTTGATGGCGTCGCTTTGAATGGTGCATACCGAATGCACAAAAAGTCGGGAGTTGTAATAAGTTTAAAAAAGTGAAATGCCTTTGTAACAGATGAGTTTAATCTCGTCAGAAACCTGAATACTTCGAAAGAGATTGGCCAGTTTGTAAAAGAAGTGCATCCAGTTTTTGCCGTAACCCTCTCTACTTTTTTGAACAATCTATGTGGGTGAAATGATGATACCATGCCAAGTTTCAACTTTTTCAGAGTTCATTTGTAGTGCTTTTCAATTTCCAGGTCATTTAGTTCTCAAAACAAATCATTGAATGCATGAAAAATATCAAATGAAGGCAGAAATGGTTGGAAGTTGATGGCGTCGCTTTGAATGGTGCGTACTGAATGCACAAAAAGTCTGGAGTTGTAATAAGTTTAAAAAAATGAAATGCATTTGTAACAGATGAGTTTAATTTCGTCAGAAACCTGAATACTTCGAAACAGATTGTCCAGTTTGTAAACGAAGTGCATCCAGTTTTTGCCGTAACCCTCTCTACTTTTTTGAACAATCTATGTGGGTGAAATGATGATACCATGCCAAGTTTCAACTTTTTCAGAGTTCATTTGTAGTGCTTTTCAATTTCCAGGTCATTTAGTTCTCAAAACAAATCATTGAATGCATGAAAAATAGCAAATGAAGGCAGAAACGGTTGAAAGTTGATGGCGTCGCTTTGAATGGTGCATAGTGAATGCACAAAAAGTCTGGAGTTGTAATAAGTTTAAAAAAATGAAATGCCTTTGTAACAGATGAGCTTAATTTCGTCAGAAACCTGAATACTTCGAAAGAGATTGTCCAGTTTGTAAACGAAGTGCATCCAGTTTTTGCCGTAACCCTCTCTACTTTTTTGAACAATCTATGTGGGTGAAATGATGATACCATGCCAAGTTTCAACTTTTTCAGAGTTCATTTGTAGTGCTTTTCAATTTCCAGGTCATTTAGTTCTCAAAACAAATCATTGAATGCATGAAAAATAGCAAATGAAGGCAGAAACGGTTGAAAGTTGATGGCGTCGCTTTGAATGGTGCATAGTGAATGCACAAAAAGTCTGGAGTTGTAATAAGTTTAAAAAAGTGAAATGCCTTTGTAACAGATGAGTTTAATTTCGTCAGAAACCTGAATACTTCGAAAGAGATTGGCCAGTTTGTAAACGAAGTGCATCCAGTTTTCGCCGTAACCCTCTCTACTTTTTTGAACAATCTATGTGGGTGAAATGATGATGCCATGCCAAGTTTCAACTTTTTCAGAGTTCATTTGTAGTGCTTTTAAATTTCCAGGTCATTTAGTTCTCAAAACAAATCATTGAATGCATGAAAAATAGCAGATGAAGGCAGAAATGGTTGAAAGTTGATGGCGTCGCTTTGAATGGTGCATAGTGAATGCACAAAAAGTCTGGAGTTGTAACAAGTTTAAAAAATGAAATGCCTTTGTAACAGATGAGTTTAATTTCGTCAGAAACCTGAATACTTCGAAAGAGATTGTCCAGTTTGTAAACGAAGTGCATCCAGTTTTTGCCGTAACCCTCTCTACTTTTTTAAACAATCTATGTGGGTGAAATGATGATACCATGCCAAGTTTCAACTTTTTCAGAGTTCATTTGTAGTGCTTTTCAATTTCTAGGTCATTTAGTTCTCAAAACAAATCATTGAATGCATGAAAAATAGCAAATGAAGGCAGAAATGGTTGAAAGTTGATGGCGTCGCTTTGAATGGTGCATACCGAATGCACAAAAAGTCGGGAGTTGTAATAAGTTCAAAAAAGTGAAATGCCTTTGTAACAGATGAGTTTAATCTCGTCAGAAACCTGAATACTTCGAAAGAGATTGGCCAGTTTGTAAAAGAAGTGCATCCAGTTTTTGCCGTAACCCTCTCTACTTTTTTGAACAATCTATATGGGTGAAATGATGATACCATGCCAAGTTTCAACTTTTTCAGAGTTCATTTGTAGTGCTTTTCAATTTCCAGGTCATTTAGTTCTCAAAACAAATCATTGAATGCATGAAAAATATCAAATGAAGGCAGAAATGGTTGGAAGTTGATGGCGTCGCTTTGAATGGTGCGTACTGAATGCACAAAAAGTCTGGAGTTGTAATAAGTTTAAAAAAATGAAATGCATTTGTAACAGATGAGTTTAATTTCGTCAGAAACCTGAATACTTCGAAAGAGATTGTCCAGTTTGTAAACGAAGTGCATCCAGTTTTTGCCGTAACCCTCTCTACTTTTTTGAACAATCTATGTGGGTGAAATGATGATACCATGCCAAGTTTCAACTTTTTCAGAGTTCATTTGTAGTGCTTTTCAATTTCCAGGTCATTTAGTTCTCAAAACAAATCATTGAATGCATGAAAAATAGCAAATGAAGGCAGAAACGGTTGAAAGTTGATGGCGTCGCTTTGAATGGTGCATAGTGAATGCACAAAAAGTCTGGAGTTGTAATAAGTTTAAAAAAATGAAATGCCTTTGTAACAGATGAGCTTAATTTCGTCAGAAACCTGAATACTTCGAAAGAGATTGTCCAGTTTGTAAACGAAGTGCATCCAGTTTTTGCCGTAACCCTCTCTACTTTTTTGAACAATCTATGTGGGTGAAATGATGATACCATGCCAAGTTTCAACTTTTTCAGAGTTCATTTGTAGTGCTTTTCAATTTCCAGGTCATTTAGTTCTCAAAACAAATCATTGAATGCATGAAAAATAGCAAATGAAGGCAGAAACGGTTGAAAGTTGATGGCGTCGCGTTGAATGGTGCATAGTGAATGCACAAAAAGTCTGGAGTTGTAATAAGTTTAAAAAAATGAAATGCCTTTGTAATAGATGAGCTTAATTTCGTCAGAAACCTGAATACTTCGAAAGAGATTGTCCAGTTTGTAAACGAAGTGCATCCAGTTTTTGCCGTAACCCTCTCTACTTTTTTGAACAATCTATGTGGGTGAAATGATGATACCATGCCAAGTTTCAACTTTTTCAGAGTTCATTTGTAGTGCTTTTCAATTTCCAGGTCATTTAGTTCTCAAAACAAATCATTGAATGCATGAAAAATAGCAAATGAAGGCAGAAACGGTTGAAAGTTGATGGCGTCGCTTTGAATGGTGCATAGTGAATGCACAAAAAGTCTGGAGTTGTAATAAGTTTAAAAAAATGAAATGCCTTTGTAACAGATGAGCTTAATTTCGTCAGAAACCTGAATACTTCGAAAGAGATTGTCCAGTTTGTAAACGAAGTGCATCCAGTTTTTGCCGTAACCCTCTCTACTTTTTTGAACAATCTATGTGGGTGAAATGATGATACCATGCCAAGTTTCAACTTTTTCAGAGTTCATTTGTAGTGCTTTTCAATTTCCAGGTCATTTAGTTCTCAAAACAAATCATTGAATGCATGAAAAATAGCAAATGAAGGCAGAAACGGTTGAAAGTTGATGGCGTCGCGTTGAATGGTGCATAGTGAATGCACAAAAAGTCTGGAGTTGTAATAAGTTTAAAAAAATGAAATGCCTTTGTAATAGATGAGCTTAATTTCGTCAGAAACCTGAATACTTCGAAAGAGATTGTCCAGTTTGTAAACGAAGTGCATCCAGTTTTTGCCGTAACCCTCTCTACTTTTTTGAACAATCTATGTGGGTGAAATGATGATACCATGCCAAGTTTCAACTTTTTCAGAGTTCATTTGTAGTGCTTTTCAATTTCCAGGTCATTTAGTTCTCAAAACAAATCATTGAATGCATGAAAAATATCAAATGAAGGCAGAAATGGTTGAAAGTTGATGGCGTCGCTTTGAATGGTGCATACCGAATGCACAAAAAGTCGGGAGTTGTAATAAGTTTAAAAAAGTGAAATGCCTTTGTAACAGATGAGTTTAATTTCATCAGAAACCTGAATACTTCGAAAGAGATTGGCCAGTTTGTAAACGAAGTGCATCCAGTTTTTGCCGTAACCCTCTCTACTTTTTTGAACAATCTATGTGGGTGAAATGATGATACCATGCCAAGTTTCAACTTTTTCAGAGTTCATTTGTAGTGCTTTTCAATTTCAGGTCATTTAGTTCTCAAAACAAATCATTGAATGCATGAAAAATAGCAGATGAAGGCAGAAATGGTTGAAAGTTGATGGCGTCGCTTTGAATGGTGCATAGTGAATGCACAAAAAGTCTGGAGTTGTAATAAGTTTAAAAAAATGAAATGCCTTTGTAACAGATGAGTTTAATCTCGTCAGAAACCTGAATACTTCAAAAGAGATTGGCCAGTTTGTAAACGAAGTGCATCCAGTTTTTGCCGTAACCCTCTCTACTTTTTTGAACAATCTATGTGGGTGAAATGATGATACCATGCCAAGTTTCAACTTTTTCAGAGTTCATTTGTAGTGCTTTTCAATTTCCAGGTCATTTAGTTCTCAAAACAAATCATTGAATGCATGAAAAATATCAAATGAAGGCAGAAATGGTTGAAAGTTGATGGCGTCGCTTTGAATGGTGCATACTGAATGCACAAAAAGTCTGGAGTTGTAATAAGTTTAAAAAAATGAAATGCATTTGTAACAGATGAGTTTAATTTCGTCAGAAACCTGAATACTTCGAAAGAGATTGTCCAGTTTGTAAACGAAGTGCATCCAGTTTTTGCCGTAACCCTCTCTACTTTTTTGAACAATCTATGTGGGTGAAATGATGATACCATGCCAAGTTTCAACTTTTTCAGAGTTCATTTGTAGTGCTTTTCAATTTCCAGGTCATTTAGTTCTCAAAACAAATCATTGAATGCATGAAAAATAGCAAATGAAGGCAGAAACGGTTGAAAGTTGATGGCGTCGCTTTGAATGGTGCATACCGAATGCACAAAATGTCTGGAGTTGTAATAAGTTTAAAAAAATGAAATGCCTTTGTAACAGATGAGCTTAATTTCGTCAGAAACCTGAATACTTCGAAAGAGATTGTCCAGTTTGTAAACGAAGTGCATCCAGTTTTTGCCGTAACCCTCTCTACTTTTTAGAACAATCTATGTGGGTGAAATGATGATACCATGCCAAGTTTCAGCTTTTTCAGAGTTCATTTGTAGTGCTTTTCAATTTCCAGGTCATTTAGTTCTCAAAACAAATCATTGAATGCATGAAAAATATCAAATGAAGGCAGAAATGGTTGAAAGTTGATGGCGTCGCTTTGAATGGTGCATACCGAATGCACAAAAAGTCGGGAGTTGTAATAAGTTTAAAAAAGTGAAATGCCTTTGTAACAGATGAGTTTAATTTCATCAGAAACCTGAATACTTCGAAAGAGATTGGCCAGTTTGTAAACGAAGTGCATCCAGTTTTTGCCGTAACCCTCTCTACTTTTTTGAACAATCTATGTGGGTGAAATGATGATACCATGCCAAGTTTCAACTTTTTCAGAGTTCATTTGTAGTGCTTTTCAATTTCAGGTCATTTAGTTCTCAAAACAAATCATTGAATGCATGAAAAATAGCAGATGAAGGCAGAAATGGTTGAAAGTTGATGGCGTCGCTTTGAATGCTGCATAGTGAATGCACAAAAAGTTTGGAGTTGTAATAAGTTTAAAAAAATGAAATGCCTTTGTAACAGATGAGTTTAATTTCGTAAGAAACCTAAATACTTCAAAAGAGATTGGCCAGTTTGTAAACGAAGTGCATCCAGTTTTTGCCGTAACCCTCTCTACTTTTTTGAACAATCTATGTGGGTGAAATGATGATACCATGCCAAGTTTCAACTTTTTCAGAGTTCATTTGTAGTGCTTTTCAATTTCCAGGTCATTTAGTTCTCAAAACAAATCATTGAATGCATGAAAAATATCAAATGAAGGCAGAAATGGTTGAAAGTTGATGGCGTCGCTTTGAATGGTGCATACTGAATGCACAAAAAGTCTGGAGTTGTAATAAGTTTAAAAAAATGAAATGCATTTGTAACAGATGAGTTTAATTTCGTCAGAAACCTGAATACTTCGAAAGAGATTGTCCAGTTTGTAAACGAAGTGCATCCAGTTTTTGCCGTAACCCTCTCTACTTTTTTGAACAATCTATGTGGGTGAAATGATGATACCATGCCAAGTTTCAACTTTTTCAGAGTTCATTTGTAGTGCTTTTCAATTTCCAGGTCATTTAGTTCTCAAAACAAATCATTGAATGCATGAAAAATAGCAAATGAAGGCAGAAATGGTTGAAAGTTGATGGCGTCGCTTTGAATGGTGCATACCGAATGCACAAAATGTCTGGAGTTGTAATAAGTTTAAAAAAATGAAATGCCTTTGTAACAGATGAGTTTAATTTCGTCAGAAACCTGAATACTTCGAAAGAGATTGTCCAGTTTGTAAACGAAGTGCATCCAGTTTTTGCCGTAACCCTCTCTACTTTTTTGAAGAATCTATGTGGGTGAAATGATGATACCATGCCAAGTTTCAACTTTTTCAGAGTTCATTTGTAGTGCTTTTCAATTTCCAGGTCATTTAGTTCTCAAAACAAATCATTGAATGCATGAAAAATAGCAAATGAAGGCAGAAATGGTTGAAAGTTGATGGCGTCGCTTTGAATGGTGCATACCGAATGCACAAGAAGTCGGGAGTTGTAATAAGTTTAAAAAAGTGAAATGCCTTTGTAACAGATGAGTTTAATTTCGTCAGAAACCTGAATACTTCGAAAGAGATTGGCCAGTTTGTGAACGAAGTGCATCCAGTTTTTGCCATAACCCTCTCTACTTTTTTGAACAACCTATGTGGGTGAAATGATGATACCATGCCAAGTTTCAACTTTTTCAGAGTTCATTTGTAGTGCTTTTCAATTTCCAGGTCATTTAGTTCTCAAAACAAATCATTGAATGCATGAAAAATATCAAATGAAGGCAGAAATGGTTGAAAGATGATGGCGTCGCTTTGAATGGCGCATACTGAATGCACAAAAAGTCTGGAGTTGTAATAAGTTTAAAAAAAATGAAATGCATTTGTAACAGATGAGTTTAATTTCGTCAAAAACCTGAGTACTTCGAAAGAGATTGTCCAGTTTGTAAACGAAGTGCATCCAGTTTTTGCCGTAACCCTCTCTACTTTTTTGAACAATCTATGTGGGTGAAATGATGATACCATGCCAAGTTTCAACTTTTTCAGAGTTCATTTGTAGTGCTTTTCAATTTCAGGTCATTTAGTTCTCAAAACAAATCATTGAATGCATGAAAAATAGCAGATGAAGGCAGAAATGGTTGAAAGTTGATGGCGTCGCTTTGAATGGTGCATAGTGAATGCACAAAAAGTCTGGAGTTGTAATAAGTTTAAAAAAATGAAATGCCTTTGTAACAGATGAGTTTAATCTCGTCAGAAACCTGAATACTTCAAAAGAGATTGGCCAGTTTGTAAACGAAGTGCATCCAGTTTTTGCCGTAACCCTCTCTACTTTTTTGAACAATCTATGTGGGTGAAATGATGATACCATGCCAAGTTTCAACTTTTTCAGAGTTCATTTGTAGTGCTTTTCAATTTCCAGGTCATTTAGTTCTCAAAACAAATCATTGAATGCATGAAAAATAGCAAATGAAGGCAGAAATGGTTAAAAGTTGATGGCGTCGCTTTGAATGGTGCATAGTGAATGCACAAAAAGTCTGGAGTTGTAATAAGTTTAAAAAAATGAAATGCCTTTGTAACAGATGAGTTTAATATCGTCAGAAACCTGAATACTTCGAAAGAGATTGTCCAGTTTGTAAGCGAAGTGCATCCAGTTTTTGCCGTAACCCTCTCTACTTTTTTAAACAATCTATGTGGGTGAAATGATGATACCATGCCAAGTTTCAACTTTTTCAGAGTTCATTTGTAGTGCTTTTCAATTTCCAAGTCATTTAGTTCTCAAAACAAATCATTGAATGCATGAAAAATAGCAAATGAAGGCAGAAATGGTTGAAAGTTGATGGCGTCGCTTTGAATGGTGCATACCGAATGCACAAGAAGTCGGGAGTTGTAATAAGTTTAAAAAAGTGAAATGCCTTTGTAACAGATGAGTTTAATTTCGTCAGAAACCTGAATACTTCGAAAGAGATTGGCCAGTTTGTAAACGAAGTGCATCCAGTTTTTGCCGTAACCCTCTCTACTTTTTTGAACAATCTATGTGGGTGAAATGATGATACCATGCCAAGTTTCAACTTTTTCAGAGTTCATTTGTAGTGCTTTTCAATTTCCAGGTCATTTAGTTCTCAAAACAAATCATTGAATGCATGAAAAATATCAAATGAAGGCAGAAATGGTTGAAAGTTGATGGCGTCGCTTTGAATGGCGCATACTGAATGCACAAAAAGTCTGGAGTTGTAATAAGTTTTAAAAAAATGAAATGCATTTGTAACAGATGAGTTTAATTTCGTCAAAAACCTGAGTACTTCGAAAGAGATTGTCCAGTTTGTAAACGAAGTGCATCCAGTTTTTGCCGTAACCCTCTCTACTTTTTTGAACAATCTATGTGGGTGAAATGATGATACCATGCCAAGTTTCAACTTTTTCAGAGTTCATTTGTAGTGCTTTTCAATTTCAGGTCATTTAGTTCTCAAAACAAATCATTGAATGCATGAAAAATAGCAGATGAAGGCAGAAATGGTTGAAAGTTGATGGCGTCGCTTTGAATGGTGCATAGTGAATGCACAAAAAGTCTGGAGTTGTAATAAGTTTAAAAAAATGAAATGCCTTTGTAACAGATGAGTTTAATCTCGTCAGAAACCTGAATACTTCAAAAGAGATTGGCCAGTTTGTAAACGAAGTGCATCCAGTTTTTGCCGTAACCCTCTCTACTTTTTTGAACAATCTATGTGGGTGAAATGATGATACCATGCCAAGTTTCAACTTTTTCAGAGTTCATTTGTAGTGCTTTTCAATTTTCAGGTCATTTAGTTCTCAAAACAAATCATTGAATGCATGAAAAATATCAAATGAAGGCAGAAATGGTTGAAAGTTGATGGCGTCGCTTTGAATGGTGCATAGTGAATGCACAAAAAGTCTGGAGTTGTAATAAGTTTAAAAAAATGAAATGCCTTTGTAACAGATGAGTTTAACCTCGTCAGAAACCTGAATACTTCAAAAGAGATTGTCCAGTTTGTAAACGAAGTGCATCCAGTTTTTGCCGTAACCCTCTCTACTTTTTTGAACAATCTATGTGGGTGAAATGATGATACCATGCCAAGTTTCAACTTTTTCAGAGTTCATTTGTAGTGCTTTTCAATTTCCAGGTCATTTAGTTCTCAAAACAAATCATTGAATGCATGAAAAATATCAAATGAAGGCAGAAATGGTTGAAAGTTGATGGCGTCGCTTTGAATGGCGCATACTGAATGCACAAAAAGTCTGGAGTTGTAATAAGTTTAAAAAAATGAAATGCATTTGTAACAGATGAGTTTAATTTCGTCAGAAACCTGAATACTTCGAAAGAGATTGTCCAGTTTGTAAACGAAGTGCATCCAGTTTTTGCCGTAACCCTCTCTACTTTTTTGAAGAATCTATGTGGGTGAAATGATGATACCATGCCAAGTTTCAACTTTTTCAGAGTTCATTTGTAGTGCTTTTCAATTTCCAGGTCATTTAGTTCTCAAAACAAATCATTGAATGCATGAAAAATAGCAAATGAAGGCAGAAACGGTTGAAAGTTGATGGCGTCGCTTTGAATGGTGCATACCGAATGCACAAAATGTCTGGAGTTGTAATAAGTTTAAAAAAATGAAATGCCTTTGTAACAGATGAGTTTAATTTCGTCAGAAACCTGAATACTTCGAAAGAGATTGTCCAGTTTGTAAACGAAGTGCATCCAGTTTTTGCCGTAACCCTGTCTACTTTTTTGAACAATCTATGTGGGTGAAATGATGATACCATGCCAAGTTTCAACTTTTTCAGAGTTCATTTGTAGTGCTTTTCAATTTCCAGGTCATTTAGTTCTCAAAACAAATCATTGAATGCATGAAAAATAGCAAATGAAGGCAGAAATGGTTGAAAGTTGATGGCGTCGCTTTGAATGGTGCATAGTGAATGCACAAAAAGTCTGGAGTTGTAATAAGTTTAAAAAAATGAAATGCCTTTGTAACAGATGAGTTTAATATCGTCAGAAACCTGAATACTTCGAAAGAGATTGTCCAGTTTGTAAGCGAAGTGCATCCAGTTTTTGCCGTAACCCTCTCTACTTTTTTAAACAATCTATGTGGGTGAAATGATGATACCATGCCAAGTTTCAACTTTTTCAGAGTTCATTTGTAGTGCTTTTCAATTTTCAGGTCATTTAGTTCTCAAAACAAATCATTGAATGCATGAAAAATAGCAGATGAAGGCAGAAATGGTTGAAAGTTGATGGCGTCGCTTTGAATGGTGCATAGTGAATGCACAAAAAGTCTGGAGTTGTAATAAGTTTAAAAAAATGAAATGCCTTTGTAACAGATGAGTTTAATTTCGTAAGAAACCTAAATACTTCAAAAGAGATTGGCCAGTTTGTAAACGAAGTGCATCCAGTTTTTGCCGTAACCCTCTCTACTTTTTTGAACAATCTATGTGGGTGAAATGATGATACCATGCCAAGTTTCAACTTTTTCAGAGTTCATTTGTAGTGCTTTTCAATTTCCAGGTCATTTAGTTCTCAAAACAAATCATTGAATGCATGAAAAATATCAAATGAAGGCAGAAATGGTTGAAAGTTGATGGCGTCGCTTTGAATGGTGCATACTGAATGCACAAAAAGTCTGGAGTTGTAATAAGTTTAAAAAAATGAAATGCATTTGTAACAGATGAGTTTAATTTCGTCAGAAACCTGAATACTTCGAAAGAGATTGTCCAGTTTGTAAACGAAGTGCATCCAGTTTTTGCCGTAACCCTCTCTACTTTTTTGAACAATCTATGTGGGTGAAATGATGATACCATGCCAAGTTTCAACTTTTTCAGAGTTCATTTGTAGTGCTTTTCAATTTCCAGGTCATTTAGTTCTCAAAACAAATCATTGAATGCATGAAAAATAGCAGATGAAGGCAGAAATGGTTGAAAGTTGATGGCGTCGCTTTGAATGGTGCATAGTGAATGCACAAAAAGTCTGGAGTTGTAATAAGTTTAAAAAAATGAAATGCCTTTGTAACAGATGAGTTTAATATCGTCAGAAACCTGAATACTTCGAAAGAGATTGTCCAGTTTGTAAGCGAAGTGCATCCAGTTTTTGCCGTAACCCTCTCTACTTTTTTAAACAATCTATGTGGGTGAAATGATGATACCATGCCAAGTTTCAACTTTTTCAGAGTTCATTTGTAGTGCTTTTCAATTTTCAGGTCATTTAGTTCTCAAAACAAATCATTGAATGCATGAAAAATAGCAGATGAAGGCAGAAATGGTTGAAAGTTGATGGCGTCGCTTTGAATGGTGCATAGTGAATGCACAAAAAGTCTGGAGTTGTAATAAGTTTAAAAAAATGAAATGCCTTTGTAACAGATGAGTTTAATTTCGTAAGAAACCTAAATACTTCAAAAGAGATTGGCCAGTTTGTAAACGAAGTGCATCCAGTTTTTGCCGTAACCCTCTCTACTTTTTTGAACAATCTATGTGGGTGAAATGATGATACCATGCCAAGTTTCAACTTTTTCAGAGTTCATTTGTAGTGCTTTTCAATTTCCAGGTCATTTAGTTCTCAAAACAAATCATTGAATGCATGAAAAATATCAAATGAAGGCAGAAATGGTTGAAAGTTGATGGCGTCGCTTTGAATGGTGCATACTGAATGCACAAAAAGTCTGGAGTTGTAATAAGTTTAAAAAAATGAAATGCATTTGTAACAGATGAGTTTAATTTCGTTAGAAACCTGAATACTTCGAAAGAGATTGTCCAGTTTGTAAACGAAGTGCATCCAGTTTTTGCCGTAACCCTCTCTACTTTTTTGAACAATCTATGTGGGTGAAATGATGATACCATGCCAAGTTTCAACTTTTTCAGAGTTCATTTGTAGTGCTTTTCAATTTCCAGGTCATTTAGTTCTCAAAACAAATCATTGAATGCATGAAAAATAGCAAATGAAGGCAGAAATGGTTGAAAGTTGATGGCGTCGCTTTGAATGGTGCATACCGAATGCACAAGAAGTCGGGAGTTGTAATAAGTTTAAAAAAGTGAAATGCCTTTGTAACAGATGAGTTTAATTTCGTAAGAAACCTGAATACTTCGAAAGAGATTGGCCAGTTTGTAAACGAAGTGCATCCAGTTTTTGCCGTAACCCTCTCTACTTTTTTGAACAATCTATGTGGGTGAAATGATGATACCATGCCAAGTTTCAACTTTTTCAGAGTTCATTTGTAGTGCTTTTCAATTTCCAGGTCATTTAGTTCTCAAAACAAATCATTGAATGCATGAAAAATATCAAATGAAGGCAGAAATGGTTGAAAGTTGATGGCGTCGCTTTGAATGGTGCATACTGAATGCACAAAAAGTCTGGAGTTGTAATAAGTTTAAAAAAATGAAATGCATTTGTAACAGATGAGTTTAATATCGTCACAAACCTGAATACTTCGAAAGAGATTGTCCAGTTTGTAAGCGAAGTGCATCCAGTTTTTGCCGTAACCCTCTCTACTTTTTTAAACAATCTATGTGGGTGAAATGATGATACCATGCCAAGTTTCAACTTTTTCAGAGTTCATTTGTAGTGCTTTTCAATTTTCAGGTCATTTAGTTCTCAAAACAAATCATTGAATGCATGAAAAATAGCAGATGAAGGCAGAAATGGTTGAAAGTTGATGGCGTCGCTTTGAATGGTGCATACCGAATGCACAAAATGTCTGGAGTTGTAATAAGTTTAAAAAAATGAAATGCCTTTGTAACAGATGAGTTTAATTTCGTAAGAAACCTAAATACTTCAAAAGAGATTGGCCAGTTTGTAAACGAAGTGCATCCAGTTTTTGCCGTAACCCTCTCTACTTTTTTGAACAATCTATGTGGGTGAAATGATGATACCATGCCAAGTTTCAACTTTTTCAGAGTTCATTTGTAGTGCTTTTCAATTTCCAGGTCATTTAGTTCTCAAAACAAATCATTGAATGCATGAAAAATAGCAAATGAAGGCAGAAATGGTTGAAAGTTGATGGCGTCGCTTTGAATGGTGCATAGTGAATGCACAAAAAGTCTGGAGTTGTAATAAGTTTAAAAAAATGAAATGCCTTTGTAATAGATGAGTTTAATATCGTCAGAAACCTGAATACTTCGAAAGAGATTGTCCAGTTTGTAAGCGAAGTGCATCCAGTTTTTGCCGTAACCCTCTCTACTTTTTTAAACAATCTATGTGGGTGAAATGATGATACCATGCCAAGTTTCAACTTTTTCAGAGTTCATTTGTAGTGCTTTTCAATTTCCAGGTCATTTAGTTCTCAAAACAAATCATTGAATGCATGAAAAATAGCAGATGAAGGCAGAAATGGTTGAAAGTTGATGGCGTTGCTTTGAATGGTGCATAGTGAATGCACAAAAAGTCTGGAGTTGTAATAAGTTTAAAAAAATGAAATGCCTTTGTAACAGATGAGTTTAATTTCGTCAGAAACCTAAATACTTCAAAAGAGATTGGCCAGTTTGTAAACGAAGTGCATCCAGTTTTTGCCGTAACCCTCTCTACTTTTTTGAACAATCTATGTGGGTGAAATGATGATACCATGCCAAGTTTCAACTTTTTCAGAGTTCATTTGTAGTGCTTTTCAATTTCCAGGTCATTTAGTTCTCAAAACAAATCATTGAATGCATGAAAAATATCAAATGAAGGCAGAAATGGTTGAAAGTTGATGGCGTCGCTTTGAATGGCGCATACTGAATGCACAAAAAGTCTGGAGTTGTAATAAGTTTAAAAAAA
Organism: Triticum urartu; assembly: GCF_056163025.1. Lineage (NCBI taxonomy): Eukaryota > Viridiplantae > Streptophyta > Magnoliopsida > Poales > Poaceae > Triticum > Triticum urartu. The sequence continues at coordinate 15,042,069 of NC_141879.1, forward strand.
TGAAATGCATTTGTAACAGATGAGTTTAATTTCGTCAGAAACCTGAATACTTCGAAAGAGATTGTCCAGTTTGTAAACGAAGTGCATCCAGTTTTTGCCGTAACCCTCTCTACTTTTTTGAACAATCTATGTGGGTGAAATGATGATACCATGCCAAGTTTCAACTTTTTCAGAGTTCATTTGTAGTGCTTTTCAATTTCCAGGTCATTTAGTTCTCAAAACAAATCATTGAATGCATGAAAAATAGCAGATGAAGGCAGAAATGGTTGAAAGTTGATGGCGTCGCTTTGAATGGTGCATAGTGAATGCACAAAAAGTCTGGAGTTGTAATAAGTTTAAAAAAATGAAATGCCTTTGTAACAGATGAGTTTAATATCGTCAGAAACCTGAATACTTCGAAAGAGATTGTCCAGTTTGTAAGCGAAGTGCATCCAGTTTTTGCCGTAACCCTCTCTACTTTTTTAAACAATCTATGTGGGTGAAATGATGATACCATGCCAAGTTTCAACTTTTTCAGAGTTCATTTGTAGTGCTTTTCAATTTTCAGGTCATTTAGTTCTCAAAACAAATCATTGAATGCATGAAAAATAGCAGATGAAGGCAGAAATGGTTGAAAGTTGATGGCGTCGCTTTGAATGGTGCATAGTGAATGCACAAAAAGTCTGGAGTTGTAATAAGTTTAAAAAAATGAAATGCCTTTGTAACAGATGAGTTTAATTTCGTAAGAAACCTAAATACTTCAAAAGAGATTGGCCAGTTTGTAAACGAAGTGCATCCAGTTTTTGCCGTAACCCTCTCTACTTTTTTGAACAATCTATGTGGGTGAAATGATGATACCATGCCAAGTTTCAACTTTTTCAGAGTTCATTTGTAGTGCTTTTCAATTTCCAGGTCATTTAGTTCTCAAAACAAATCATTGAATGCATGAAAAATATCAAATGAAGGCAGAAATGGTTGAAAGTTGATGGCGTCGCTTTGAATGGTGCATACTGAATGCACAAAAAGTCTGGAGTTGTAATAAGTTTAAAAAAATGAAATGCATTTGTAACAGATGAGTTTAATTTCGTTAGAAACCTGAATACTTCGAAAGAGATTGTCCAGTTTGTAAACGAAGTGCATCCAGTTTTTGCCGTAACCCTCTCTACTTTTTTGAACAATCTATGTGGGTGAAATGATGATACCATGCCAAGTTTCAACTTTTTCAGAGTTCATTTGTAGTGCTTTTCAATTTCCAGGTCATTTAGTTCTCAAAACAAATCATTGAATGCATGAAAAATAGCAAATGAAGGCAGAAATGGTTGAAAGTTGATGGCGTCGCTTTGAATGGTGCATACCGAATGCACAAGAAGTCGGGAGTTGTAATAAGTTTAAAAAAGTGAAATGCCTTTGTAACAGATGAGTTTAATTTCGTAAGAAACCTGAATACTTCGAAAGAGATTGGCCAGTTTGTAAACGAAGTGCATCCAGTTTTTGCCGTAACCCTCTCTACTTTTTTGAACAATCTATGTGGGTGAAATGATGATACCATGCCAAGTTTCAACTTTTTCAGAGTTCATTTGTAGTGCTTTTCAATTTCCAGGTCATTTAGTTCTCAAAACAAATCATTGAATGCATGAAAAATATCAAATGAAGGCAGAAATGGTTGAAAGTTGATGGCGTCGCTTTGAATGGTGCATACTGAATGCACAAAAAGTCTGGAGTTGTAATAAGTTTAAAAAAATGAAATGCATTTGTAACAGATGAGTTTAATATCGTCACAAACCTGAATACTTCGAAAGAGATTGTCCAGTTTGTAAGCGAAGTGCATCCAGTTTTTGCCGTAACCCTCTCTACTTTTTTAAACAATCTATGTGGGTGAAATGATGATACCATGCCAAGTTTCAACTTTTTCAGAGTTCATTTGTAGTGCTTTTCAATTTTCAGGTCATTTAGTTCTCAAAACAAATCATTGAATGCATGAAAAATAGCAGATGAAGGCAGAAATGGTTGAAAGTTGATGGCGTCGCTTTGAATGGTGCATACCGAATGCACAAAATGTCTGGAGTTGTAATAAGTTTAAAAAAATGAAATGCCTTTGTAACAGATGAGTTTAATTTCGTAAGAAACCTAAATACTTCAAAAGAGATTGGCCAGTTTGTAAACGAAGTGCATCCAGTTTTTGCCGTAACCCTCTCTACTTTTTTGAACAATCTATGTGGGTGAAATGATGATACCATGCCAAGTTTCAACTTTTTCAGAGTTCATTTGTAGTGCTTTTCAATTTCCAGGTCATTTAGTTCTCAAAACAAATCATTGAATGCATGAAAAATAGCAAATGAAGGCAGAAATGGTTGAAAGTTGATGGCGTCGCTTTGAATGGTGCATAGTGAATGCACAAAAAGTCTGGAGTTGTAATAAGTTTAAAAAAATGAAATGCCTTTGTAATAGATGAGTTTAATATCGTCAGAAACCTGAATACTTCGAAAGAGATTGTCCAGTTTGTAAGCGAAGTGCATCCAGTTTTTGCCGTAACCCTCTCTACTTTTTTAAACAATCTATGTGGGTGAAATGATGATACCATGCCAAGTTTCAACTTTTTCAGAGTTCATTTGTAGTGCTTTTCAATTTCCAGGTCATTTAGTTCTCAAAACAAATCATTGAATGCATGAAAAATAGCAGATGAAGGCAGAAATGGTTGAAAGTTGATGGCGTTGCTTTGAATGGTGCATAGTGAATGCACAAAAAGTCTGGAGTTGTAATAAGTTTAAAAAAATGAAATGCCTTTGTAACAGATGAGTTTAATTTCGTCAGAAACCTAAATACTTCAAAAGAGATTGGCCAGTTTGTAAACGAAGTGCATCCAGTTTTTGCCGTAACCCTCTCTACTTTTTTGAACAATCTATGTGGGTGAAATGATGATACCATGCCAAGTTTCAACTTTTTCAGAGTTCATTTGTAGTGCTTTTCAATTTCCAGGTCATTTAGTTCTCAAAACAAATCATTGAATGCATGAAAAATATCAAATGAAGGCAGAAATGGTTGAAAGTTGATGGCGTCGCTTTGAATGGCGCATACTGAATGCACAAAAAGTCTGGAGTTGTAATAAGTTTAAAAAAATGAAATGCATTTGTAACAGATGAGTTTAATTTCGTCAGAAACCTGAATACTTCGAAAGAGATTGTCCAGTTTGTAAACGAAGTGCATCCAGTTTTTGCCGTAACCCTCTCTACTTTTTTGAACAATCTATGTGGGTGAAATGATGATACCATGCCAAGTTTCAACTTTTTCAGAGTTCATTTGTAGTGCTTTTCAATTTCCAGGTCTTTTAGTTCTCAAAACAAATCATTGAATGCATGAAAAATAGCAGATGAAGGCAGAAATGGTTGAAAGTTGATGGCGTCGCTTTGAATGGTGCATAGTGAATGCACAAAATGTCTGGAGTTGTAATAAGTTTAAAAAAATGAAATGCCTTTGTAACAGATGAGTTTAATTTCGTCAGAAACCTGAATACTTCGAAAGAGATTGTCCAGTTTGTAAACGAAGTGCATCCAGTTTTTGCCGTAACCCTCTCTACTTTTTTGAACAATCTATGTGGGTGAAATGATGATACCATGCCAAGTTTCAACTTTTTCAGAGTTCATTTGTAGTGCTTTTCAATTTCCAGGTCATTTAGTTCTCAAAACAAATCATTGAATGCATGAAAAATAGCGAATGAAGGCAGAAATGGTTGAAAGTTGATGGCGTCGCTTTGAATGGTGCATAGTGAATGCACAAAAAGTCTGGAGTTGTAATAAGTTTAAAAAAATGAAATGCCTTTGTAACAGATGAGTTTAATATCGTTAGAAACCTGAATACTTCGAAAGAGATTGTCCAGTTTGTAAGCGAAGTGCATCCAGTTTTTGCCGTAACCCTCTCTACTTTTTTAAACAATCTATGTGGGTGAAATGATGATACCATGCCAAGTTTCAACTTTTTCAGAGTTCATTTGTAGTGCTTTTCAATTTCCAGGTCATTTAGTTCTCAAAACAAATCATTGAATGCATGAAAAATAGCAAATGAAGGCAGAAATGGTTGAAAGTTGATGGCGTCGCTTTGAATGGTGCATACCGAATGCACAAGAAGTCGGGAGTTGTAATAAGTTTAAAAAAGTGAAATGCCTTTGTAACAGATGAGTTTAATTTCGTCAGAAACCTGAATACTTCGAAAGAGATTGGCCAGTTTGTAAATGAAGTGCATCCAGTTTTTGCCGTAACCCTCTCTACTTTTTTGAACAATCTATGTGGGTGAAATGATGATACCATGCCAAGTTTCAACTTTTTCAGAGTTCATTTGTAGTGCTTTTCAATTTCAGGTCATTTAGTTCTCAAAACAAATCATTGAATGCATGAAAAATAGCAGATGAAGGCAGAAATGGTTGAAAGTTGATGGCGTCGCTTTGAATGGTGCATAGTGAATGCACAAAAAGTCTGGAGTTGTAATAAGTTTAAAAAAATGAAATGCCTTTGTAACAGATGAGTTTAATTTCGTAAGAAACCTAAATACTTCAAAAGAGATTGGCCAGTTTGTAAACGAAGTGCATCCAGTTTTTGCCGTAACCCTCTCTACTTTTTTGAACAATCTATGTGGGTGAAATGATGATACCATGCCAAGTTTCAACTTTTTCAGAGTTCATTTGTAGTGCTTTTCAATTTCCAGGTCATTTAGTTCTCAAAACAAATCATTGAATGCATGAAAAATAGCAAATGAAGGCAGAAATGGTTGAAAGTTGATGGCGTCGCTTTGAATGGTGCATAGTGAATGCACAAAAAGTCTGGAGTTGTAATAAGTTTAAAAAAATGAAATGCCTTTGTAACAGATGAGTTTAATATCGTCAGAAACCTGAATACTTCGAAAGAGATTGTCCAGTTTCTAAGCGAAGTGCATCCAGTTTTTGCCGTAACCCTCTCTACTTTTTTAAACAATCTATGTGGGTGAAATGATGATACCATGCCAAGTTTCAACTTTTTCAGAGTTCATTTGTAGTGCTTTTCAATTTCCAGGTCATTTAGTTCTCAAAACAAATCATTGAATGCATGAAAAATAGCAAATGAAGGCAGAAATGGTTGAAAGTTGATGGCGTCGCTTTGAATGGTGCATACCGAATGCACAAGAAGTCGGGAGTTGTAATAAGTTTAAAAAAGTGAAATGCCTTTGTAACAGATGAGTTTAATTTCATCACAAACCTGAATACTTCGAAAGAGATTGGCCAGTTTGTAAACGAAGTGCATCCAGTTTTTGCCGTAACCCTCTCTACTTTTTTGAACAATCTATGTGGGTGAAATGATGATACCATGCCAAGTTTCAACTTTTTCAGAGTTCATTTGTAGTGCTTTTCAATTTCAGGTCATTTAGTTCTCAAAACAAATCATTGAATGCATGAAAAATAGCAGATGAAGGCAGAAATGGTTGAAAGTTGATGGCGTCGCTTTGAATGGTGCATAGTGAATGCACAAAAAGTCTGGAGTTGTAATAAGTTTAAAAAAATGAAATGCCTTTGTAACAGATGAGTTTAATTTCGTAAGAAACCTAAATACTTCAAAAGAGATTGGCCAGTTTGTAAACGAAGTGCATCCAGTTTTTGCCGTAACCCTCTCTACTTTTTTGAACAATCTATGTGGGTGAAATGATGATACCATGCCAAGTTTCAACTTTTTCAGAGTTCATTTGTAGTGCTTTTCAATTTCCAGGTCATTTAGTTCTCAAAACAAATCATTGAATGCATGAAAAATATCAAATGAAGGCAGAAATGGTTGAAAGTTGATGGCGTCGCTTTGAATGGTGCATAGTGAATGCACAAAAAGTCTGGAGTTGTAATAAGTTTAAAAAAATGAAATGCATTTGTAACAGATGAGTTTAATTTCGTCAGAAACCTGAATACTTCGAAAGAGATTGTCCAGTTTGTAAACGAAGTGCATCCAGTTTTTGCCGTAACCCTCTCTACTTTTTTGAACAATCTATGTGGGTGAAATGATGATACCATGCCAAGTTTCAACTTTTTCAGAGTTCATTTGTAGTGCTTTTCAATTTCCAGGTCATTTAGTTCTCAAAACAAATCATTGAATGCATGAAAAATAGCAAATGAAGGCAGAAATGGTTGAAAGTTGATGGCGTCGCTTTGAATGGTGCATACCGAATGCACAAAATGTCTGGAGTTGTAATAAGTTTAAAAAAATGAAATGCCTTTGTAACAGATGAGTTTAATTTCGTCAGAAACCTGAATACTTCGAAAGAGATTGTCCAGTTTGTAAACGAAGTGCATCCAGTTTTTGCCGTAACCCTCTCTACTTTTTTGAACAATCTATGTGGGTGAAATGATGATACCATGCCAAGTTTCAACTTTTTCAGAGTTCATTTGTAGTGCTTTTCAATTTCAGGTCATTTAGTTCTCAAAACAAATCATTGAATGCATGAAAAATAGCAGATGAAGGCAGAAATGGTTGAAAGTTGATGGCGTCGCTTTGAATGGTGCATAGTGAATGCACAAAAAGTCTGGAGTTGTAATAAGTTTAAAAAAATGAAATGCCTTTGTAACAGATGAGTTTAATTTCGTAAGAAACCTAAATACTTCAAAAGAGATTGGCCAGTTTGTAAACGAAGTGCATCCAGTTTTTGCCGTAACCCTCTCTACTTTTTTGAACAATCTATGTGGGTGAAATGATGATACCATGCCAAGTTTCAACTTTTTCAGAGTTCATTTGTAGTGCTTTTCAATTTCCAGGTCATTTAGTTCTCAAAACAAATCATTGAATGCATGAAAAATAGCAAATGAAGGCAGAAATGGTTGAAAGTTGATGGCGTCGCTTTGAATGGTGCATAGTGAATGCACAAAAAGTCTGGAGTTGTAATAAGTTTAAAAAAATGAAATGCCTTTGTAACAGATGAGTTTAATATCGTCAGAAACCTGAATACTTCGAAAGAGATTGTCCAGTTTGTAAGCGAAGTGCATCCAGTTTTTGCCGTAACCCTCTCTACTTTTTTAAACAATCTATGTGGGTGAAATGATGATACCATGCCAAGTTTCAACTTTTTCAGAGTTCATTTGTAGTGCTTTTCAATTTCCAGGTCATTTAGTTCTCAAAACAAATCATTGAATGCATGAAAAATAGCAAATGAAGGCAGAAATGGTTGAAAGTTGATGGCGTCGCTTTGAATGGTGCATACCGAATGCACAAGAAGTCGGGAGTTGTAATAAGTTTAAAAAAGTGAAATGCCTTTGTAACAGATGAGTTTAATTTCATCACAAACCTGAATACTTCGAAAGAGATTGGCCAGTTTGTAAACGAAGTGCATCCAGTTTTTGCCGTAACCCTCTCTACTTTTTTGAACAATCTATGTGGGTGAAATGATGATACCATGCCAAGTTTCAACTTTTTCAGAGTTCATTTGTAGTGCTTTTCAATTTCAGGTCATTTAGTTCTCAAAACAAATCATTGAATGCATGAAAAATAGCAGATGAAGGCAGAAATGGTTGAAAGTTGATGGCGTCGCTTTGAATGGTGCATAGTGTATGCACAAAAAGTCTGGAGTTGTAATAAGTTTAAAAAAATGAAATGCCTTTGTAACAGATGAGTTTAATTTCGTAAGAAACCTAAATACTTCAAAAGAGATTGGCCAGTTTGTAAACGAAGTGCATCCAGTTTTTGCCGTAACCCTCTCTACTTTTTTGAACAATCTATGTGGGTGAAATGATGATACCATGCCAAGTTTCAACTTTTTCAGAGTTCATTTGTAGTGCTTTTCAATTTCCAGGTCATTTAGTTCTCAAAACAAATCATTGAATGCATGAAAAATATCAAATGAAGGCAGAAATGGTTGAAAGTTGATGGCGTCGCTTTGAATGGTGCATACTGAATGCACAAAAAGTCTGGAGTTGTAATAAGTTTAAAAAAATGAAATGCATTTGTAACAGATGAGTTTAATTTCGTCAGAAACCTGAATACTTCGAAAGAGATTGTCCAGTTTGTAAACGAAGTGCATCCAGTTTTTGCCGTAACCCTCTCTACTTTTTTGAACAATCTATGTGGGTGAAATGATGATACCATGCCAAGTTTCAACTTTTTCAGAGTTCATTTGTAGTGCTTTTCAATTTCCAGGTCATTTAGTTCTCAAAACAAATCATTGAATGCATGAAAAATAGCAAATGAAGGCAGAAATGGTTGAAAGTTGATGGCGTCGCTTTGAATGGTGCATACCGAATGCACAAAATGTCTGGAGTTGTAATAAGTTTAAAAAAATGAAATGCCTTTGTAACAGATGAGTTTAATTTCGTCAGAAACCTGAATACTTCGAAAGAGATTGTCCAGTTTGTAAACGAAGTGCATCCAGTTTTTGCCGTAACCCTCTCTACTTTTTTGAACAATCTATGTGGGTGAAATGATGATACCATGCCAAGTTTCAACTTTTTCAGAGTTCATTTGTAGTGCTTTTCAATTTCCAGGTCATTTAGTTCTCAAAACAAATCATTGAATGCATGAAAAATAGCAAATGAAGGCAGAAATGGTTGAAAGTTGATGGCGTCGCTTTGAATGGTGCATAGTGAATGCACAAAAAGTCTGGAGTTGTAATAAGTTTAAAAAAATGAAATGCCTTTGTAACAGATGAGTTTAATATCGTCAGAAACCTGAATACTTCGAAAGAGATTGTCCAGTTTGTAAGCGAAGTGCATCCAGTTTTTGCCGTAACCCTCTCTACTTTTTTAAACAATCTATGTGGGTGAAATGATGATACCATGCCAAGTTTCAACTTTTTCAGAGTTCATTTGTAGTGCTTTTCAATTTCCAGGTCATTTAGTTCTCAAAACAAATCATTGAATGCATGAAAAATAGCAAATGAAGGCAGAAATGGTTGAAAGTTGATGGCGTCGCTTTGAATGGTGCATACCGAATGCAAAAGAAGTCGGGAGTTGTAAAATATTAAAAAAGTGAAATGCCTTTGTAACAGATGAGTTTAATTTCGTCAGAAACCTGAATACTTCGAAAGAGATTGGCCAGTTTGTAAACGAAGTGCATCCAGTTTTTGCCGTAACCCTCTCTACTTTTTTGAACAATCTATGTGGGTGAAATGATGATACCATGCCAAGTTTCAACTTTTTCAGAGTTCATTTGTAGTGCTTTTCAATTTCCAGGTCATTTAGTTCTCAAAACAAATCATTGAATGCATGAAAAATATCAAATGAAGGCAGAAATGGTTGAAAGTTGATGGCGTCGCTTTGAATGGCGCATACTGAATGCACAAAAAGTCTGGAGTTGTAATAAGTTTAAAAAAAATGAAATGCATTTGTAACAGATGAGTTTAATTTCGTCAAAAACCTGAGTACTTCGAAAGAGATTGTCCAGTTTGTAAACGAAGTGCATCCAGTTTTTGCCGTAACCCTCTCTACTTTTTTGAACAATCTATGTGGGTGAAATGATGATACCATGCCAAGTTTCAACTTTTTCAGAGTTCATTTGTAGTGCTTTTCAATTTCAGGTCATTTAGTTCTCAAAACAAATCATTGAATGCATGAAAAATAGCAGATGAAGGCAGAAATGGTTGAAAGTTGATGGCGTCGCTTTGAATGGTGCATAGTGAATGCACAAAAAGTCTGGAGTTGTAATAAGTTTAAAAAAATGAAATGCCTTTGTAACAGATGAGTTTAATCTCGTCAGAAACCTGAATACTTCAAAAGAGATTGGCCAGTTTGTAAACGAAGTGCATCCAGTTTTTGCCGTAACCCTCTCTACTTTTTTGAACAATCTATGTGGGTGAAATGATGATACCATGCCAAGTTTCAACTTTTTCAGAGTTCATTTGTAGTGCTTTTCAATTTCCAGGTCATTTAGTTCTCAAAACAAATCATTGAATGCATGAAAAATAGCAAATGAAGGCAGAAATGGTTGAAAGTTGATGGCGTCGCTTTGAATGGTGCATAGTGAATGCACAAAAAGTCTGGAGTTGTAATAAGTTTAAAAAAATGAAATGCCTTTGTAACAGATGAGTTTAATATCGTCAGAAACCTGAATACTTCGAAAGAGATTGTCCAGTTTGTAAGCGAAGTGCATCCAGTTTTTGCCGTAACCATCTCTACTTTTTTAAACAATCTATGTGGGTGAAATGATGATACCATGCCAAGTTTCAACTTTTTCAGAGTTCATTTGTAGTGCTTTTCAATTTCCAGGTCATTTAGTTCTCAAAACAAATCATTGAATGCATGAAAAATAGCAAATGAAGGCAGAAATGGTTGAAAGTTGATGGCGTCGCTTTGAATGGTGCATACCGAATGCACAAGAAGTCGGGAGTTGTAATAAGTTTAAAAAAGTGAAATGCCTTTGTAACAGATGAGTTTAATTTCGTCAGAAACCTGAATACTTCGAAAGAGATTGGCCAGTTTGTAAATGAAGTGCATCCAGTTTTTGCCGTAACCCTCTCTACTTTTTTGAACAATCTATGTGGGTGAAATGATGATACCATGCCAAGTTTCAACTTTTTCAGAGTTCATTTGTAGTGCTTTTCAATTTCCAGGTCATTTAGTTCTCAAAACAAATCATTGAATGCATGAAAAATATCAAATGAAGGCAGAAATGGTTGAAAGTTGATGGCGTCGCTTTGAATGGCGCATACTGAATGCACAAAAAGTCTGGAGTTGTAATAAGTTTAAAAAAAATGAAATGCATTTGTAACAGATGAGTTTAATTTCGTCAAAAACCTGAGTACTTCGAAAGAGATTGTCCAGTTTGTAAACGAAGTGCATCCAGTTTTTGCCGTAACCCTCTCTACTTTTTTGAACAATCTATGTGGGTGAAATGATGATACCATGCCAAGTTTCAACTTTTTCAGAGTTCATTTGTAGTGCTTTTCAATTTCCAGGTCATTTAGTTCTCAAAACAAATCATTGAATGCATGAAAAATAGCAAATGAAGGCAGAAACGGTTGAAAGTTGATGGCGTCGCTTTGAATGGTGCATAGTGAATGCACAAAAAGTCTGGAGTTGTAATAAGTTTAAAAAAATGAAATGCCTTTGTAACAGATGAGTTTAATTTCGTCAGAAACCTGAATACTTCGAAAGAGATTGTCCAGTTTGTAAACGAAGTGCATCCAGTTTTTGCCGTAAACCTGTCTACTTTTTTGAACAATCTATGTGGGTGAAATGATGATACCATGCCAAGTTTCAACTTTTTCAGAGTTCATTTGTAGTGCTTTTCAATTTCCAGGTCATTTAGTTCTCAAAACAAATCATTGAATGCATGAAAAATAGCAAATGAAGGCAGAAATGGTTGAAAGTTGATGGCGTCGCTTTGAATGGTGCATACCGAATGCACAAGAAGTCGGGAGTTGTAATAAGTTTAAAAAAGTGAAATGCCTTTGTAACAGATGAGTTTAATTTCGTCAGAAACCTGAATACTTCGAAAGAGATTGGCCAGTTTGTAAATGAAGTGCATCCAGTTTTTGCCGTAACCCTCTCTACTTTTTTGAACAATCTATGTGGGTGAAATGATGATACCATGCCAAGTTTCAACTTTTTCAGAGTTCATTTGTAGTGCTTTTCAATTTCCAGGTCATTTAGTTCTCAAAACAAATCATTGAATGCATGAAAAATATCAAATGAAGGCAGAAATGGTTGAAAGTTGATGGCGTCGCTTTGAATGGCGCATACTGAATGCACAAAAAGTCTGGAGTTGTAATAAGTTTAAAAAAAATGAAATGCATTTGTAACAGATGAGTTTAATTTCGTCAAAAACCTGAGTACTTCGAAAGAGATTGTCCAGTTTGTAAACGAAGTGCATCCAGTTTTTGCCGTAACCCTCTCTACTTTTTTGAACAATCTATGTGGGTGAAATGATGATACCATGCCAAGTTTCAACTTTTTCAGAGTTCATTTGTAGTGCTTTTCAATTTCCAGGTCATTTAGTTCTCAAAACAAATCATTGAATGCATGAAAAATAGCAAATGAAGGCAGAAACGGTTGAAAGTTGATGGCGTCGCTTTGAATGGTGCATAGTGAATGCACAAAAAGTCTGGAGTTGTAATAAGTTTAAAAAAATGAAATGCCTTTGTAACAGATGAGTTTAATTTCGTCAGAAACCTGAATACTTCGAAAGAGATTGTCCAGTTTGTAAACGAAGTGCATCCAGTTTTTGCCGTAAACCTGTCTACTTTTTTGAACAATCTATGTGGGTGAAATGATGATACCATGCCAAGTTTCAACTTTTTCAGAGTTCATTTGTAGTGCTTTTCAATTTCCAGGTCATTTAGTTCTCAAAACAAATCATTGAATGCATGAAAAATAGCAAATGAAGGCAGAAATGGTTGAAAGTTGATGGCGTCGCTTTGAATGGTGCATACCGAATGCACAAGAAGTCGGGAGTTGTAATAAGTTTAAAAAAGTGAAATGCCTTTGTAACAGATGAGTTTAATTTCATCACAAACCTGAATACTTCGAAAGAGATTGGCCAGTTTGTAAACGAAGTGCATCCAGTTTTTGCCGTAACCCTCTCTACTTTTTTGAACAATCTATGTGGGTGAAATGATGATACCATGCCAAGTTTCAACTTTTTCAGAGTTCATTTGTAGTGCTTTTCAATTTCCAGGTCATTTAGTTCTCAAAACAAATCATTGAATGCATGAAAAATAGCAAATGAAGGCAGAAATGGTTGAAAGTTGATGGCGTCGCTTTGAATGGTGCATACCGAATGCACAAGAAGTCGGGAGTTGTAATAAGTTTAAAAAAGTGAAATGCCTTTGTAACAGATGAGTTTAATTTCATCACAAACCTGAATACTTCGAAAGAGATTGGCCAGTTTGTAAACGAAGTGCATCCAGTTTTTGCCGTAACCCTCTCTACTTTTTTGAACAATCTATGTGGGTGAAATGATGATACCATGCCAAGTTTCAACTTGTTCAGAGTTCATTTGTAGTGCTTTTCAATTTCAGGTCATTTAGTTCTCAAAACAAATCATTGAATGCATGAAAAATAGCAGATGAAGGCAGAAATGGTTGAAAGTTGATGGCGTCGCTTTGAATGGTGCATAGTGTATGCACAAAAAGTCTGGAGTTGTAATAAGTTTAAAAAAATGAAATGCCTTTGTAACAGATGAGTTTAATTTCGTAAGAAACCTAAATACTTCAAAAGAGATTGGCCAGTTTGTAAACGAAGTGCATCCAGTTTTTGCCGTAACCCTCTCTACTTTTTTGAACAATCTATGTGGGTGAAATGATGATACCATGCCAAGTTTCAACTTTTTCAGAGTTCATTTGTAGTGCTTTTCAATTTCCAGGTCATTTAGTTCTCAAAACAAATCATTGAATGCATGAAAAATAGCAAATGAAGGCAGAAATGGTTGAAAGTTGATGGCGTCGCTTTGAATGGTGCATACCGAATGCACAAGAAGTCGGGAGTTGTAATAAGTTTAAAAAAGTGAAATGCCTTTGTAACAGATGAGTTTAATTTCATCACAAACCTGAATACTTCGAAAGAGATTGGCCAGTTTGTAAACGAAGTGCATCCAGTTTTTGCCGTAACCCTCTCTACTTTTTTGAACAATCTATGTGGGTGAAATGATGATACCATGCCAAGTTTCAACTTTTTCAGAGTTCATTTGTAGTGCTTTTCAATTTCAGGTCATTTAGTTCTCAAAACAAATCATTGAATGCATGAAAAATAGCAGATGAAGGCAGAAATGGTTGAAAGTTGATGGCGTCGCTTTGAATGGTGCATAGTGTATGCACAAAAAGTCTGGAGTTGTAATAAGTTTAAAAAAATGAAATGCCTTTGTAACAGATGAGTTTAATTTCGTAAGAAACCTAAATACTTCAAAAGAGATTGGCCAGTTTGTAAACGAAGTGCATCCAGTTTTTGCCGTAACCCTCTCTACTTTTTTGAACAATCTATGTGGGTGAAATGATGATACCATGCCAAGTTTCAACTTTTTCAGAGTTCATTTGTAGTGCTTTTCAATTTCCAGGTCATTTAGTTCTCAAAACAAATCATTGAATGCATGAAAAATATCAAATGAAGGCAGAAATGGTTGAAAGTTGATGGCGTCGCTTTGAATGGTGCATACTGAATGCACAAAAAGTCTGGAGTTGTAATAAGTTTAAAAAAATGAAATGCATTTGTAACAGATGAGTTTAATTTCGTCAGAAACCTGAATACTTCGAAAGAGATTGTCCAGTTTGTAAACGAAGTGCATCCAGTTTTTGCCGTAACCCTCTCTACTTTTTTGAACAATCTATGTGGGTGAAATGATGATACCATGCCAAGTTTCAACTTTTTCAGAGTTCATTTGTAGTGCTTTTCAATTTCCAGGTCATTTAGTTCTCAAAACAAATCATTGAATGCATGAAAAATAGCAAATGAAGGCAGAAATGGTTGAAAGTTGATGGCGTCGCTTTGAATGGTGCATACCGAATGCACAAAATGTCTGGAGTTGTAATAAGTTTAAAAAAATGAAATGCCTTTGTAACAGATGAGTTTAATTTCGTCAGAAACCTGAATACTTCGAAAGAGATTGTCCAGTTTGTAAACGAAGTGCATCCAGTTTTTGCCGTAACCCTCTCTACTTTTTTGAACAATCTATGTGGGTGAAATGATGATACCATGCCAAGTTTCAACTTTTTCAGAGTTCATTTGTAGTGCTTTTCAATTTCCAGGTCATTTAGTTCTCAAAACAAATCATTGAATGCATGAAAAATAGCAAATGAAGGCAGAAATGGTTGAAAGTTGATGGCGTCGCTTTGAATGGTGCATAGTGAATGCACAAAAAGTCTGGAGTTGTAATAAGTTTAAAAAAATGAAATGCCTTTGTAACAGATGAGTTTAATATCGTCAGAAACCTGAATACTTCGAAAGAGATTGTCCAGTTTGTAAGCGAAGTGCATCCAGTTTTTGCCGTAACCCTCTCTACTTTTTTAAACAATCTATGTGGGTGAAATGATGATACCATGCCAAGTTTCAACTTTTTCAGAGTTCATTTGTAGTGCTTTTCAATTTCCAGGTCATTTAGTTCTCAAAACAAATCATTGAATGCATGAAAAATAGCAAATGAAGGCAGAAATGGTTGAAAGTTGATGGCGTCGCTTTGAATGGTGCATACCGAATGCAAAAGAAGTCGGGAGTTGTAAAATATTAAAAAAGTGAAATGCCTTTGTAACAGATGAGTTTAATTTCGTCAGAAACCTGAATACTTCGAAAGAGATTGGCCAGTTTGTAAACGAAGTGCATCCAGTTTTTGCCGTAACCCTCTCTACTTTTTTGAACAATCTATGTGGGTGAAATGATGATACCATGCCAAGTTTCAACTTTTTCAGAGTTCATTTGTAGTGCTTTTCAATTTCCAGGTCATTTAGTTCTCAAAACAAATCATTGAATGCATGAAAAATATCAAATGAAGGCAGAAATGGTTGAAAGTTGATGGCGTCGCTTTGAATGGCGCATACTGAATGCACAAAAAGTCTGGAGTTGTAATAAGTTTAAAAAAAATGAAATGCATTTGTAACAGATGAGTTTAATTTCGTCAAAAACCTGAGTACTTCGAAAGAGATTGTCCAGTTTGTAAACGAAGTGCATCCAGTTTTTGCCGTAACCCTCTCTACTTTTTTGAACAATCTATGTGGGTGAAATGATGATACCATGCCAAGTTTCAACTTTTTCAGAGTTCATTTGTAGTGCTTTTCAATTTCAGGTCATTTAGTTCTCAAAACAAATCATTGAATGCATGAAAAATAGCAGATGAAGGCAGAAATGGTTGAAAGTTGATGGCGTCGCTTTGAATGGTGCATAGTGAATGCACAAAAAGTCTGGAGTTGTAATAAGTTTAAAAAAATGAAATGCCTTTGTAACAGATGAGTTTAATCTCGTCAGAAACCTGAATACTTCAAAAGAGATTGGCCAGTTTGTAAACGAAGTGCATCCAGTTTTTGCCGTAACCCTCTCTACTTTTTTGAACAATCTATGTGGGTGAAATGATGATACCATGCCAAGTTTCAACTTTTTCAGAGTTCATTTGTAGTGCTTTTCAATTTCCAGGTCATTTAGTTCTCAAAACAAATCATTGAATGCATGAAAAATAGCAAATGAAGGCAGAAATGGTTGAAAGTTGATGGCGTCGCTTTGAATGGTGCATAGTGAATGCACAAAAAGTCTGGAGTTGTAATAAGTTTAAAAAAATGAAATGCCTTTGTAACAGATGAGTTTAATATCGTCAGAAACCTGAATACTTCGAAAGAGATTGTCCAGTTTGTAAGCGAAGTGCATCCAGTTTTTGCCGTAACCATCTCTACTTTTTTAAACAATCTATGTGGGTGAAATGATGATACCATGCCAAGTTTCAACTTTTTCAGAGTTCATTTGTAGTGCTTTTCAATTTCCAGGTCATTTAGTTCTCAAAACAAATCATTGAATGCATGAAAAATAGCAAATGAAGGCAGAAATGGTTGAAAGTTGATGGCGTCGCTTTGAATGGTGCATACCGAATGCACAAGAAGTCGGGAGTTGTAATAAGTTTAAAAAAGTGAAATGCCTTTGTAACAGATGAGTTTAATTTCGTCAGAAACCTGAATACTTCGAAAGAGATTGGCCAGTTTGTAAATGAAGTGCATCCAGTTTTTGCCGTAACCCTCTCTACTTTTTTGAACAATCTATGTGGGTGAAATGATGATACCATGCCAAGTTTCAACTTTTTCAGAGTTCATTTGTAGTGCTTTTCAATTTCCAGGTCATTTAGTTCTCAAAACAAATCATTGAATGCATGAAAAATATCAAATGAAGGCAGAAATGGTTGAAAGTTGATGGCGTCGCTTTGAATGGCGCATACTGAATGCACAAAAAGTCTGGAGTTGTAATAAGTTTAAAAAAAATGAAATGCATTTGTAACAGATGAGTTTAATTTCGTCAAAAACCTGAGTACTTCGAAAGAGATTGTCCAGTTTGTAAACGAAGTGCATCCAGTTTTTGCCGTAACCCTCTCTACTTTTTTGAACAATCTATGTGGGTGAAATGATGATACCATGCCAAGTTTCAACTTTTTCAGAGTTCATTTGTAGTGCTTTTCAATTTCCAGGTCATTTAGTTCTCAAAACAAATCATTGAATGCATGAAAAATAGCAAATGAAGGCAGAAATGGTTGAAAGTTGATGGCGTCGCTTTGAATGGTGCATACCGAATGCACAAAATGTCTGGAGTTGTAATAAGTTTAAAAAAATGAAATGCCTTTGTAACAGATGAGTTTAATTTCGTCAGAAACCTGAATACTTCGAAAGAGATTGTCCAGTTTGTAAACGAAGTGCATCCAGTTTTTGCCGTAACCCTCTCTACTTTTTTGAACAATCTATGTGGGTGAAATGATGATACCATGCCAAGTTTCAACTTTTTCAGAGTTCATTTGTAGTGCTTTTCAATTTCCAGGTCATTTAGTTCTCAAAACAAATCATTGAATGCATGAAAAATAGCAAATGAAGGCAGAAATGGTTGAAAGTTGATGGCGTCGCTTTGAATGGTGCATAGTGAATGCACAAAAAGTCTGGAGTTGTAATAAGTTTAAAAAAATGAAATGCCTTTGTAACAGATGAGTTTAATATCGTCAGAAACCTGAATACTTCGAAAGAGATTGTCCAGTTTGTAAGCGAAGTGCATCCAGTTTTTGCCGTAACCCTCTCTACTTTTTTAAACAATCTATGTGGGTGAAATGATGATACCATGCCAAGTTTCAACTTTTTCAGATTTCATTTGTAGTGCTTTTCAATTTCCAGGTCATTTAGTTCTCAAAACAAATCATTGAATGCATGAAAAATAGCAAATGAAGGCAGAAATGGTTGAAAGTTGATGGCGTCGCTTTGAATGGTGCATACCGAATGCACAAGAAGTCGGGAGTTGTAAAATATTAAAAAAGTGAAATGCCTTTGTAACAGATGAGTTTAATTTCGTCAGAAACCTGAATACTTCGAAAGAGATTGGCCAGTTTGTAAACGAAGTGCATCCAGTTTTTGCCGTAACCCTCTCTACTTTTTTGAACAATCTATGTGGGTGAAATGATGATACCATGCCAGGTTTCAACTTTTTCAGAGTTCATTTGTAGTGCTTTTCAATTTCCAGGTCATTTAGTTCTCAAAACAAATCATTGAATGCATGAAAAATATCAAATGAAGGCAGAAATGGTTGAAAGTTGATGGCGTCGCTTTGAATGGCGCATACTGAATGCACAAAAAGTCTGGAGTTGTAATAAGTTTAAAAAAAATGAAATGCATTTGTAACAGATGAGCTTAATTTCGTCAAAAACCTGAGTACTTCGAAAGAGATTGTCCAGTTTGTAAACGAAGTGCATCCAGTTTTTGCCGTAACCCTCTCTACTTTTTTGAACAATCTATGTGGGTGAAATGATGATACCATGCCAAGTTTCAACTTTTTCAGAGTTCATTTGTAGTGCTTTTCAATTTCAGGTCATTTAGTTCTCAAAACAAATCATTGAATGCATGAAAAATAGCAGATGAAGGCAGAAATGGTTGAAAGTTGATGGCGTCGCTTTGAATGGTGCATAGTGAATGCACAAAAAGTCTGGAGTTGTAATAAGTTTAAAAAAGTGAAATGCCTTTGTAACAGATGAGTTTAATCTCGTCAGAAACCTGAATACTTCAAAAGAGATTGGCCAGTTTGTAAACGAAGTGCATCCAGTTTTTGCCGTAACCCTCTCTACTTTTTTGAACAATCTATGTGGGTGAAATGATGATACCATGCCAAGTTTCAACTTTTTCAGAATTCATTTGTAGTGCTTTTCAATTTCCAGGTCATTTAGTTCTCAAAACAAATCATTGAATGCATGAAAAATATCAAATGAAGGCAGAAATGGTTGAAAGTTGATGGCGTCGCTTTGAATGGCGCATACTGAATGCACAAAAAGTCTGGAGTTGTAATAAGTTTAAAAAAAATGAAATGCATTTGTAACAGATGAGTTTAATTTCGTTAGAAACCTGAATACTTCGAAAGAGATTGTCCAGTTTGTAAACGAAGTGCATCCAGTTTTTGCCGTAACCCTCTCTACTTTTTTGAACAATCTATGTGGGTGAAATGATGATACCATGCCAAGTTTCAACTTTTTCAGAGTTCATTTGTAGTGCTTTTCAATTTCCAGGTCATTTAGTTCTCAAAACAAATCATTGAATGCATGAAAAATAGCAAATGAAGGCAGAAACGGTTGAAAGTTGATGGCGTCGCTTTGAATGGTGCATACCGAATGCACAAGAAGTCGGGAGTTGTAATAAGTTTAAAAAAGTGAAATGCCTTTGTAACAGATGAGAACAGATGAATGCACAAACTGGATGCACTTCATTTGTAGTGCTTTTCAATTTCCAGGTCATTTAGTTCTCAAAACAAATCATTGAATGCATGAAAAATATCAAATGAAGGCAGAAATGGTTGAAAGTTGATGGCGTCGCTTTGAATGGTGCATACTGAATGCACAAAAAGTCTGGAGTTGTAATAAGTTTAAAAAAATGAAATGCATTTGTAACAGATGAGTTTAATTTCGTTAGAAACCTGAATACTTCGAAAGAGATTGTCCAGTTTGTAAACGAAGTGCATCCAGTTTTTGCCGTAACCCTCTCTACTTTTTTGAACAATCTATGTGGGTGAAATGATGATACCATGCCAAGTTTCAACTTTTTCAGAGTTCATTTGTAGTGCTTTTCAATTTCCAGGTCATTTAGTTCTCAAAACAAATCATTGAATGCATGAAAAATAGCAAATGAAGGCAGAAACGGTTGAAAGTTGATGGCGTCGCTTTGAATGGTGCATACCGAATGCACAAAATGTCTGGAGTTGTAATAAGTTTAAAAAAATGAAATGCCTTTGTAACAGATGAGTTTAATCTCGTCAGAAACCTGAATACTTCAAAAGAGATTGGCCAGTTTGTAAACGAAGTGCATCCAGTTTTTGCCGTAACCCTGTCTACTTTTTTGAACAATCTATGTGGGTGAAATGATGATACCATGCCAAGTTTCAACTTTTTCAGAGTTCATTTGTAGTGCTTTTCAATTTCCAGGTCATTTAGTTCTCAAAACAAATCATTGAATGCATGAAAAATATCAAATGAAGGCAGAAATGGTTGAAAGTTGATGGCGTCGCTTTGAATGATGCATACTGAATGCACAAAAAGTCTGGAGTTGTAATAAGTTTAAAAAAATGAAATGCATTTGTAACAGATGAGTTTAATTTCGTTAGAAACCTGAATACTTCGAAAGAGATTGTCCAGTTTGTAAACGAAGTGCATCCAGTTTTTGCCGTAACCCTCTCTACTTTTTTGAACAATCTATGTGGGTGAAATGATGATACCATGCCAAGTTTCAACTTTTTCAGAGTTCATTTGTAGTGCTTTTCAATTTCCAGGTCATTTAGTTCTCAAAACAAATCATTGAATGCATGAAAAATAGCAAATGAAGGCAGAAACGGTTGAAAGTTGATGGCGTCGCTTTGAATGGTGCATACCGAATGCACAAAATGTCTGGAGTTGTAATAAGTTTAAAAAAATGAAATGCCTTTGTAACAGATGAGCTTAATTTCGTCAGAAACCTGAATACTTCGAAAGAGATTGTCCAGTTTGTAAACGAAGTGCATCCAGTTTTTGCCGTAACCCTCTCTACTTTTTTGAACAATCTATGTGGGTGAAATGATGATACCATGCCAAGTTTCAACTTTTTCAGAGTTCATTTGTAGTCCTTTTCAATTTCAGGTCATTTAGTTCTCAAAACAAATCATTGAATGCATGAAAAATAGCAGATGAAGGCAGAAATGGTTGAAAGTTGATGGCGTTGCTTTGAATGGTGCATAGTGAATGCACAATAAGTCTGGAGTTGTAATAAGTTTAAAAAAATGAAATGCCTTTGTAACAGATGAGTTTAATCTCGTCAAAAACCTGAATACTTCAAAAGAGACTGGCCAGTTTGTAAACGAAGTGCATCCAGTTTTTGCCGTAACCCTCTCTACTTTTTTGAACAATCTATGTGGGTGAAATGATGATACCATGCCAAGTTTCAACTTTTTCAGAGTTCATTTGTAGTGCTTTTCAATTTCCAGGTCATTTAGTTCTCAAAACAAATCATTGAATGCATGAAAAATATCAAATGAAGGCAGAAATGGTTGAAAGTTGATGGCGTCGCTTTGAATGGTGCATACTGAATGCACAAAAAGTCTGGAGTTGTAATAAGTTTAAAAAAATGAAATGCACTTGTAACAGATGAGTTTAATTTCGTCAGAAACCTGAATACTTCGAAAGAGATTGTCCAGTTTGTAAACGAAGTGCATCCAGTTTTTGCCGTAACCCTCTCTACTTTTTTGAACAATCTATGTGGGTGAAATGATGATACCATGCCAAGTTTCAACTTTTTCAGAGTTCATTTGTAGTGCTTTTCAATTTCCAGGTCATTTAGTTCTCAAAACAAATCATTGAATGCATGAAAAATAGCAAATGAAGGCAGAAATGGTTGAAAGTTGATGGCGTCGCTTTGAATGGTGCATAGTGAATGCACAAAAAGTCTGGAGTTGTAATAAGTTTAAAAAAATGAAATGCCTTTGTAACAGATGAGTTTAATATCGTCAGAAACCTGAATACTTCGAAAGAGATTGTCCAGTTTGTAAGCGAAGTGCATCCAGTTTTTGCCGTAACCCTCTCTACTTTTTTAAACAATCTATGTGGGTGAAATGATGATACCATGCCAAGTTTCAACTTTTTCAGATTTCATTTGTAGTGCTTTTCAATTTCCAGGTCATTTAGTTCTCAAAACAAATCATTGAATGCATGAAAAATAGCAAATGAAGGCAGAAACGGTTGAAAGTTGATGGCGTCGCTTTGAATGGTGCATACCGAATGCACAAAATGTCTGGAGTTGTAATAAGTTTAAAAAAATGAAATGCCTTTGTAACAGATGAGTTTAATCTCGTCAGAAACCTGAATACTTCAAAAGAGATTGGCCAGTTTGTAAACGAAGTGCATCCAGTTTTTGCCGTAACCCTGTCTACTTTTTTGAACAATCTATGTGGGTGAAATGATGATACCATGCCAAGTTTCAACTTTTTCAGAGTTCATTTGTAGTGCTTTTCAATTTCCAGGTCATTTAGTTCTCAAAACAAATCATTGAATGCATGAAAAATATCAAATGAAGGCAGAAATGGTTGAAAGTTGATGGCGTCGCTTTGAATGGTGCATACTGAATGCACAAAAAGTCTGGAGTTGTAATAAGTTTAAAAAAATGAAATGCATTTGTAACAGATGAGTTTAATTTCGTTAGAAACCTGAATACTTCGAAAGAGATTGTCCAGTTTGTAAACGAAGTGCATCCAGTTTTTGCCGTAACCCTCTCTACTTTTTTGAACAATCTATGTGGGTGAAATGATGATACCATGCCAAGTTTCAACTTTTTCAGAGTTCATTTGTAGTGCTTTTCAATTTCCAGGTCATTTAGTTCTCAAAACAAATCATTGAATGCATGAAAAATAGCAAATGAAGGCAGAAATGGTTGAAAGTTGATGGCGTCGCTTTGAATGGTGCATACCGAATCACAAAATGTCTGGAGTTGTAATAAGTTTAAAAAAATGAAATGCCTTTGTAACAGATGAGCTTAATTTCGTCAGAAACCTGAATACTTCGAAAGAGATTGTCCAGTTTGTAAACGAAGTGCATCCAGTTTTTGCCGTAACCCTCTCTACTTTTTTGAACAATCTATGTGGGTGAAATGATGATACCATGCCAAGTTTCAACTTTTTCAGAGTTCATTTGTAGTCCTTTTCAATTTCAGGTCATTTAGTTCTCAAAACAAATCATTGAATGCATGAAAAATAGCAGATGAAGGCAGAAATGGTTGAAAGTTGATGGCGTTGCTTTGAATGGTGCATAGTGAATGCACAATAAGTCTGGAGTTGTAATAAGTTTAAAAAAATGAAATGCCTTTGTAACAGATGAGTTTAATCTCGTCAAAAACCTGAATACTTCAAAAGAGATTGGCCAGTTTGTAAACGAAGTGCATCCAGTTTTTGCCGTAACCCTCTCTACTTTTTTGAACAATCTATGTGGGTGAAATGATGATACCATGCCAAGTTTCAACTTTTTCAGAGTTCATTTGTAGTGCTTTTCAATTTCCAGGTCATTTAGTTCTCAAAACAAATCATTGAATGCATGAAAAATATCAAATGAAGGCAGAAATGGTTGAAAGTTGATGGCGTCGCTTTGAATGGTGCATACTGAATGCACAAAAAGTCTGGAGTTGTAATAAGTTTAAAAAAATGAAATGCACTTGTAACAGATGAGTTTAATTTCGTCAGAAACCTGAATACTTCGAAAGAGATTGTCCAGTTTGTAAACGAAGTGCATCCAGTTTTTGCCGTAACCCTCTCTACTTTTTTGAACAATCTATGTGGGTGAAATGATGATACCATGCCAAGTTTCAACTTTTTCAGAGTTCATTTGTAGTGCTTTTCAATTTCCAGGTCATTTAGTTCTCAAAACAAATCATTGAATGCATGAAAAATAGCAAATGAAGGCAGAAACGGTTGAAAGTTGATGGCGTCGCTTTGAATGGTGCATACCGAATGCACAAAATATCTGGAGTTGTAATAAGTTTAAAAAAATGAAATGCCTTTGTAACAGATGAGCTTAATTTCGTCAGAAACCTGAATACTTCGAAAGAGATTGTCCAGTTTGTAAACGAACTGCATCCAGTTTTTGCCGTAACCCTCTCTACTTTTTTGAACAATCTATGTGGGTGAAATGATGATACCATGCCAAGTTTCAACTTTTTCAGAGTTCATTTGTAGTGCTTTTCAATTTCCAGGTCATTTAGTTCTCAAAACATATCATTGAATGCATGAAAAATATCAAATGAAGGCAGAAATGGTTGAAAGTTGATGGCGTCGCTTTGAATGGCGCATACTGAATGCACAAAAAGTCTGGAGTTGTAATAAGTTTAAAAAAAATGAAATGCATTTGTAACAGATGAGTTTAATTTCGTCAAAAACCTGAGTACTTCGAAAGAGATTGTCCAGTTTGTAAACGAAGTGCATCCAGTTTTTGCCGTAACCCTCTCTACTTTTTTGAACAATCTATGTGGGTGAAATGATGATACCATGCCAAGTTTCAACTTTTTCAGAGTTCATTTGTAGTGCTTTTCAATTTCCAGGTCATTTAGTTCTCAAAACAAATCATTGAATGCATGAAAAATAGCAGATGAAGGCAGAAACGGTTGAAAGTTGATGGCGTCGCTTTGAATGGTGCATACCGAATGCACAAAATGTCTGGAGTTGTAATAAGTTTAAAAAAATGAAATGCCTTTGTAACAGATGAGCTTAATCTCGTCAGAAACCTGAATACTTCAAAAGAGATTGGCCAGTTTGTAAACGAAGTGCATCCAGTTTTTGCCGTAACCCTCTCTACTTTTTTGAACAATCTATGTGGGTGAAATGATGATACCATGCCAAGTTTCAAGTTTTTCAGAGTTCATTTGTAGTGCTTTTCAATTTCCAGGTCATTTAGTTCTCAAAACAAATCATTGAATGCATGAAAAATATCAAATGAAGGCAGAAATGGTTGAAAGTTGATGGCGTCGCTTTGAATGGTGCATACTGAATGCACAAAAAGTCTGGAGTTGTAATAAGTTTAAAAAAATGAAATGCATTTGTAACAGATGAGTTTAATTTCGTTAGAAACCTGAATACTTCGAAAGAGATTGTCCAGTTTGTAAACGAAGTGCATCCAGTTTTTGCCGTAACCCTCTCTACTTTTTTGAACAATCTATGTGGGTGAAATGATGATACCATGCCAAGTTTCAACTTTTTCAGAGTTCATTTGTAGTGCTTTTCAATTTCCAGGTCATTTAGTTCTCAAAACAAATCATTGAATGCATGAAAAATAGCAAATGAAGGCAGAAACGGTTGAAAGTTGATGGCGTCGCTTTGAATGGTGCATACCGAATGCACAAAATGTCTGGAGTTGTAATAAGTTTAAAAAAATGAAATGCCTTTGTAACAGATGAGCTTAATTTCGTCAGAAACCTGAATACTTCGAAAGAGATTGTCCAGTTTGTAAACGAAGTGCATCCAGTTTTTGCCGTATCCCTCTCTACTTTTTTGAACAATCTATGTGGGTGAAATGATGATACCATGCCAAGTTTCAACTTTTTCAGAGTTCATTTGTAGTCCTTTTCAATTTCAGGTCATTTAGTTCTCAAAACAAATCATTGAATGCATGAAAAATAGCAAATGAAGGCAGAAACGGTTGAAAGTTGATGGCGTTGCTTTGAATGGTGCATAGTGAATGCACAAAAAGTCTGGAGTTGTAATAAGTTTAAAAAAATGAAATGCCTTTGTAACAGATGAGTTTAATCTCGTCAGAAACCTGAATACTTCAAAAGAGATTGACCAGTTTGTAAACGAAGTGCATCCAGTTTTTGCCGTAACCCTCTCTACTTTTTTGAACAATCTATGTGGGTGAAATGATGATACCATGCCAAGTTTCAACTTTTTCAGAGTTCATTTGTAGTGCTTTTCAATTTCCAGGTCATTTAGTTCTCAAAACAAATCATTGAATGCATGAAAAATATCAAATGAAGGCAGAAATGGTTGAAAGTTGATGGCGTCGCTTTGAATGGCGCATACTGAATGCACAAAAAGTCTGGAGTTGTAATAAGTTTAAAAAAAATGAAATGCATTTGTAACAGATGAGTTTAATTTCGTCAAAAACCTGAGTACTTCGAAAGAGATTGTCCAGTTTGTAAACGAAGTGCATCCAGTTTTTGCCGTAACCCTCTCTACTTTTTTGAACAATCTATGTGGGTGAAATGATGATACCATGCCAAGTTTCAACTTTTTCAGAGTTCATTTGTAGTGCTTTTCAATTTCAGGTCATTTAGTTCTCAAAACAAATCATTGAATGCATGAAAAATAGCAGATGAAGGCAGAAATGGTTGAAAGTTGATGGCGTCGCTTTGAATGGTGCATAGCGAATGCACAAAAAGTCTGGAGTTGTAATAAGTTTAAAAAAATGAAATGCCTTTGTAACAGATGAGTTTAATCTCGTCAGAAACCTGAATACTTCAAAAGAGATTGGCCAGTTTGTAAACGAAGTGCATCCAGTTTTTGCCGTAACCCTCTCTACTTTTTTGAACAATCTATGTGGGTGAAATGATGATACCATGCCAAGTTTCAACTTTTTCAGAGTTCATTTGTAGTGCTTTTCAATTTCCAGGTCATTTAGTTCTCAAAACAAATCATTGAATGCATGAAAAATATCAAATGAAGGCAGAAATGGTTGAAAGTTGATGGCGTCGCTTTGAATGGTGCATACTGAATGCACAAAAAGTCTGGAGTTGTAATAAGTTTAAAAAAATGAAATGCATTTGTAACAGATGAGTTTAATTTCGTTAGAAACCTGAATACTTCGAAAGAGATTGTCCAGTTTGTAAACGAAGTGCATCCAGTTTTTGCCGTAACCCTCTCTACTTTTTTGAACAATCTATGTGGGTGAAATGATGATACCATGCCAAGTTTCAACTTTTTCAGAGTTCATTTGTAGTGCTTTTCAATTTCCAGGTCATTTAGTTCTCAAAACAAATCATTGAATGCATGAAAAATAGCAAATGAAGGCAGAAACGGTTGAAAGTTGATGGCGTCGCTTTGAATGGTGCATACCGAATGCACAAAATGTCTGGAGTTGTAATAAGTTTAAAAAAATGAAATGCCTTTGTAACAGATGAGCTTAATTTCGTCAGAAACCTGAATACTTCGAAAGAGATTGTCCAGTTTGTAAACGAAGTGCATCCAGTTTTTGCCGTAACCCTCTCTACTTTTTTGAACAATCTATGTGGGTGAAATGATGATACCATGCCAAGTTTCAACTTTTTCAGAGTTCATTTGTAGTCCTTTTCAATTTCAGGTCATTTAGTTCTCAAAACAAATCATTGAATGCATGAAAAATAGCAGATGAAGGCAGAAATGGTTGAAAGTTGATGGCGTTGCTTTGAATGGTGCATAGTGAATGCACAATAAGTCTGGAGTTGTAATAAGTTTAAAAAAATGAAATGCCTTTGTAACAGATGAGTTTAATCTCGTCAAAAACCTGAATACTTCAAAAGAGATTGGCCAGTTTGTAAACGAAGTGCATCCAGTTTTTGCCGTAACCCTCTCTACTTTTTTGAACAATCTATGTGGGTGAAATGATGATACCATGCCAAGTTTCAACTTTTTCAGAGTTCATTTGTAGTGCTTTTCAATTTCCAGGTCATTTAGTTCTCAAAACAAATCATTGAATGCATGAAAAATATCAAATGAAGGCAGAAATGGTTGAAAGTTGATGGCGTCGCTTTGAATGGTGCATACTGAATGCACAAAAAGTCTGGAGTTGTAATAAGTTTAAAAAAATGAAATGCATTTGTAACAGATGAGTTTAATTTCGTCAGAAACCTGAATACTTCGAAAGAGATTGTCCAGTTTGTAAACGAAGTGCATCCAGTTTTTGCCGTAACCCTCTCTACTTTTTTGAACAATCTATGTGGGTGAAATGATGATACCATGCCAAGTTTCAACTTTTTCAGAGTTCATTTGTAGTGCTTTTCAATTTCCAGGTCATTTAGTTCTCAAAACAAATCATTGAATGCATGAAAAATAGCAAATGAAGGCAGAAACGGTTGAAAGTTGATGGCGTCGCTTTGAATGGTGCATACCGAATGCACAAAATATCTGGAGTTGTAATAAGTTTAAAAAAATGAAATGCCTTTGTAACAGATGAGCTTAATTTCGTCAAAAACCTGAATACTTCGAAAGAGATTGTCCAGTTTGTAAACGAAGTGCATCCAGTTTTTGCCGTAACCCTCTCTACTTTTTTGAACAATCTATGTGGGTGAAATGATGATACCATGCCAAGTTTCAACTTTTTCAGAGTTCATTTGTAGTGCTTTTCAATTTCCAGGTCATTTAGTTCTCAAAACAAATCATTGAATGCATGAAAAATATCAAATGAAGGCAGAAATGGTTGAAAGTTGATGGCGTCGCTTTGAATGGTGCATACTGAATGCACAAAAAGTCTGGAGTTGTAATAAGTTTAAAAAAATGAAATGCATTTGTAACAGATGAGTTTAATTTCGTCAGAAACCTGAATACTTCAAAAGAGATTGACCAGTTTGTAAACGAAGTGCATCCAGTTTTTGCCGTAACCCTCTCTACTTTTTTGAACAATCTATGTGGGTGAAATGATGATACCATGCCAAGTTTCAACTTTTTCAGAGTTCATTTGTAGTGCTTTTCAATTTCCAGGTCATTTAGTTCTCAAAACAAATCATTGAATGCATGAAAAATATCAAATGAAGGCAGAAATGGTTGAAAGTTGATGGCGTCGCTTTGAATGGTGCATACTGAATGCACAAAAAGTCTGGAGTTGTAATAAGTTTAAAAAAATGAAATGCATTTGTAACAGATGAGTTTAATTTCGTCAAAAACCTGAGTACTTCGAAAGAGATTGTCCAGTTTGTAAACGAAGTGCATCCAGTTTTTGCCGTAACCCTCTCTACTTTTTTGAACAATCTATGTGGGTGAAATGATGATACCATGCCAAGTTTCAACTTTTTCAGAGTTCATTTGTAGTCCTTTTCAATTTCCAGGTCATTTAGTTCTCAAAACAAATCATTGAATGCATGAAAAATAGCAAATGAAGGCAGAAACGGTTGAAAGTTGATGGCGTCGCTTTGAATGGTGCATACCGAATGCACAAAATGTCTGGAGTTGTAATAAGTTTAAAAAAATGAAATGCCTTTGTAACAGATGAGCTTAATTTCGTCAAAAACCTGAATACTTCGAAAGAGATTGTCCAGTTTGTAAACGAAGTGCATCCAGTTTTTGCCGTAACCCTCTCTACTTTTTTGAACAATCTATGTGGGTGAAATGATGATACCATGCCAAGTTTCAACTTTTTCAGAGTTCATTTGTAGTGCTTTTCAATTTCCAGGTCATTTAGTTCTCAAAACAAATCATTGAATGCATGAAAAATATCAAATGAAGGCAGAAATGGTTGAAAGTTGATGGCGTCGCTTTGAATGGTGCATACCGAATGCACAAAAAGTCTGGAGTTGTAATAAGTTTAAAAAAATGAAATGCCTTTGTAACAGATGAGTTTAATATCGTCAGAAACCTGAATACTTCGAAAGAGATTGTCCAGTTTGTAAGCGAAGTGCATCCAGTTTTTGCCGTAACCCTCTCTACTTTTTTAAACAATCTATGTGGGTGAAATGATGATACCATGCCAAGTTTCAAGTTTTTCAGAGTTCATTTGTAGTGCTTTTCAATTTCCAGGTCATTTAGTTCTCAAAACAAATCATTGAATGCATGAAAAATATCAAATGAAGGCAGAAATGGTTGAAAGTTGATGGCGTCGCTTTGAATGGTGCATACTGAATGCACAAAAAGTCTGGAGTTGTAATAAGTTTAAAAAAATGAAATGCATTTGTAACAGATGAGTTTAATTTCGTTAGAAACCTGAATACTTCGAAAGAGATTGTCCAGTTTGTAAACGAAGTGCATCCAGTTTTTGCCGTAACCCTCTCTACTTTTTTGAACAATCTATGTGGGTGAAATGATGATACCATGCCAAGTTTCAACTTTTTCAGAGTTCATTTGTAGTGCTTTTCAATTTCCAGGTCATTTAGTTCTCAAAACAAATCATTGAATGCATGAAAAATAGCAAATGAAGGCAGAAACGGTTGAAAGTTGATGGCGTCGCTTTGAATGGTGCATACCGAATGCACAAAATGTCTGGAGTTGTAATAAGTTTAAAAAAATGAAATGCCTTTGTAACAGATGAGCTTAATTTCGTCAGAAACCTGAATACTTCGAAAGAGATTGTCCAGTTTGTAAACGAAGTGCATCCAGTTTTTGCCGTATCCCTCTCTACTTTTTTGAACAATCTATGTGGGTGAAATGATGATACCATGCCAAGTTTCAACTTTTTCAGAGTTCATTTGTAGTCCTTTTCAATTTCAGGTCATTTAGTTCTCAAAACAAATCATTGAATGCATGAAAAATAGCAAATGAAGGCAGAAACGGTTGAAAGTTGATGGCGTTGCTTTGAATGGTGCATAGTGAATGCACAAAAAGTCTGGAGTTGTAATAAGTTTAAAAAAATGAAATGCCTTTGTAACAGATGAGTTTAATCTCGTCAGAAACCTGAATACTTCAAAAGAGATTGACCAGTTTGTAAACGAAGTGCATCCAGTTTTTGCCGTAACCCTCTCTACTTTTTTGAACAATCTATGTGGGTGAAATGATGATATCATGCCAAGTTTCAACTTTTTCAGAGTTCATTTGTAGTGCTTTTCAATTTCCAGGTCATTTAGTTCTCAAAACAAATCATTGAATGCATGAAAAATATCAAATGAAGGCAGAAATGGTTGAAAGTTGATGGCGTCGCTTTGAATGGCGCATACTGAATGCACAAAAAGTCTGGAGTTGTAATAAGTTTAAAAAAAATGAAATGCATTTGTAACAGATGAGTTTAATTTCGTCAAAAACCTGAGTACTTCGAAAGAGATTGTCCAGTTTGTAAACGAAGTGCATCCAGTTTTTGCCGTAACCCTCTCTACTTTTTTGAACAATCTATGTGGGTGAAATGATGATACCATGCCAAGTTTCAACTTTTTCAGAGTTCATTTGTAGTGCTTTTCAATTTCAGGTCATTTAGTTCTCAAAACAAATCATTGAATGCATGAAAAATAGCAGATGAAGGCAGAAATGGTTGAAAGTTGATGGCGTCGCTTTGAATGGTGCATAGCGAATGCACAAAAAGTCTGGAGTTGTAATAAGTTTAAAAAAATGAAATGCCTTTGTAACAGATGAGTTTAATCTCGTCAGAAACCTGAATACTTCAAAAGAGATTGGCCAGTTTGTAAACGAAGTGCATCCAGTTTTTGCCGTAACCTTCTCTACTTTTTTGAACAATCTATGTGGGTGAAATGATGATACCATGCCAAGTTTCAACTTTTTCAGAGTTCATTTGTAGTGCTTTTCAATTTCCAGGTCATTTAGTTCTCAAAACAAATCATTGAATGCATGAAAAATATCAAATGAAGGCAGAAATGGTTGAAAGTTGATGGCGTCGCTTTGAATGGTGCATACTGAATGCACAAAAAGTCTGGAGTTGTAATAAGTTTAAAAAAATGAAATGCATTTGTAACAGATGAGTTTAATTTCGTTAGAAACCTGAATACTTCGAAAGAGATTGTCCAGTTTGTAAACGAAGTGCATCCAGTTTTTGCCGTAACCCTCTCTACTTTTTTGAACAATCTATGTGGGTGAAATGATGATACCATGCCAAGTTTCAACTTTTTCAGAGTTCATTTGTAGTGCTTTTCAATTTCCAGGTCATTTAGTTCTCAAAACAAATCATTGAATGCATGAAAAATAGCAAATGAAGGCAGAAACGGTTGAAAGTTGATGGCGTCGCTTTGAATGGTGCATACCGAATGCACAAAATGTCTGGAGTTGTAATAAGTTTAAAAAAATGAAATGCCTTTGTAACAGATGAGCTTAATTTCGTCAGAAACCTGAATACTTCGAAAGAGATTGTCCAGTTTGTAAACGAAGTGCATCCAGTTTTTGCCGTAACCCTCTCTACTTTTTTGAACAATCTATGTGGGTGAAATGATGATACCATGCCAAGTTTCAACTTTTTCAGAGTTCATTTGTAGTCCTTTTCAATTTCAGGTCATTTAGTTCTCAAAACAAATCATTGAATGCATGAAAAATAGCAGATGAAGGCAGAAATGGTTGAAAGTTGATGGCGTTGCTTTGAATGGTGCATAGTGAATGCACAATAAGTCTGGAGTTGTAATAAGTTTAAAAAAATGAAATGCCTTTGTAACAGATGAGTTTAATCTCGTCAAAAACCTGAATACTTCAAAAGAGATTGGCCAGTTTGTAAACGAAGTGCATCCAGTTTTTGCCGTAACCCTCTCTACTTTTTTGAACAATCTATGTGGGTGAAATGATGATACCATGCCAAGTTTCAACTTTTTCAGAGTTCATTTGTAGTGCTTTTCAATTTCCAGGTCATTTAGTTCTCAAAACAAATCATTGAATGCATGAAAAATATCAAATGAAGGCAGAAATGGTTGAAAGTTGATGGCGTCGCTTTGAATGGTGCATACTGAATGCACAAAAAGTCTGGAGTTGTAATAAGTTTAAAAAAATGAAATGCATTTGTAACAGATGAGTTTAATTTCGTCAGAAACCTGAATACTTCGAAAGAGATTGTCCAGTTTGTAAACGAAGTGCATCCAGTTTTTGCCGTAACCCTCTCTACTTTTTTGAACAATCTATGTGGGTGAAATGATGATACCATGCCAAGTTTCAACTTTTTCAGAGTTCATTTGTAGTGCTTTTCAATTTCCAGGTCATTTAGTTCTCAAAACAAATCATTGAATGCATGAAAAATAGCAAATGAAGGCAGAAACGGTTGAAAGTTGATGGCGTCGCTTTGAATGGTGCATACCGAATGCACAAAATATCTGGAGTTGTAATAAGTTTAAAAAAATGAAATGCCTTTGTAATAGATGAGCTTAATTTCGTCAGAAACCTGAATACTTCGAAAGAGATTGTCCAGTTTGTAAACGAAGTGCATCCAGTTTTTGCCGTAACCCTCTCTACTTTTTTGAACAATCTATGTGGGTGAAATGATGATACCATGCCAAGTTTCAACTTTTTCAGAGTTCATTTGTAGTGCTTTTCAATTTCCAGGTCATTTAGTTCTCAAAACAAATCATTGAATGCATGAAAAATATCAAATGAAGGCAGAAATGGTTGAAAGTTGATGGCGTCGCTTTGAATGGCGCATACTGAATGCACAAAAAGTCTGGAGTTGTAATAAGTTTAAAAAAAATGAAATGCATTTGTAACAGATGAGTTTAATTTTGTCAAAAACCTGAGTACTTCGAAAGAGATTGTCCAGTTTGTAAACGAAGTGCATCCAGTTTTTGCCGTAACCCTCTCTACTTTTTTGAACAATCTATGTGGGTGAAATGATGATACCATGCCAAGTTTCAACTTTTTCAGAGTTCATTTGTAGTGCTTTTCAATTTCAGGTCATTTAGTTCTCAAAACAAATCATTGAATGCATGAAAAATAGCAGATGAAGGCAGAAATGGTTGAAAGTTGATGGCGTCGCTTTGAATGGTGCATAGCGAATGCACAAAAAGTCTGGAGTTGTAATAAGTTTAAAAAAATGAAATGCCTTTGTAACAGATGAGTTTAATCTCGTCAGAAACCTGAATACTTCAAAAGAGATTGGCCAGTTTGTAAACGAAGTGCATCCAGTTTTTGCCGTAACCCTCTCTACTTTTTTGAACAATCTATGTGGGTGAAATGATGATACCATGCCAAGTTTCAACTTTTTCAGAGTTCATTTGTAGTGCTTTTCAATTTCCAGGTCATTTAGTTCTCAAAACAAATCATTGAATGCATGAAAAATATCAAATGAAGGCAGAAATGGTTGAAAGTTGATGGCGTCGCTTTGAATGGTGCATACTGAATGCACAAAAAGTCTGGAGTTGTAATAAGTTTAAAAAAATGAAATGCATTTGTAACAGATGAGTTTAATTTCGTTAGAAACCTGAATACTTCGAAAGAGATTGTCCAGTTTGTAAACGAAGTGCATCCAGTTTTTGCCGTAACCCTCTCTACTTTTTTGAACAATCTATGTGGGTGAAATGATGATACCATGCCAAGTTTCAACTTTTTCAGAGTTCATTTGTAGTGCTTTTCAATTTCCAGGTCATTTAGTTCTCAAAACAAATCATTGAATGCATGAAAAATAGCAAATGAAGGCAGAAACGGTTGAAAGTTGATGGCGTCGCTTTGAATGGTGCATACCGAATGCACAAAATGTCTGGAGTTGTAATAAGTTTAAAAAAATGAAATGCCTTTGTAACAGATGAGCTTAATTTCGTCAGAAACCTGAATACTTCGAAAGAGATTGTCCAGTTTGTAAACGAAGTGCATCCAGTTTTTGCCGTAACCCTCTCTACTTTTTTGAACAATCTATGTGGGTGAAATGATGATACCATGCCAAGTTTCAACTTTTTCAGAGTTCATTTGTAGTCCTTTTCAATTTAAGGTCATTTAGTTCTCAAAACAAATCATTGAATGCATGAAAAATAGCAGATGAAGGCAGAAATGGTTGAAAGTTGATGGCGTTGCTTTGAATGGTGCATAGTGAATGCACAATAAGTCTGGAGTTGTAATAAGTTTAAAAAAATGAAATGCCTTTGTAACAGATGAGTTTAATCTCGTCAGAAACCTGAATACTTCAAAAGAGATTGACCAGTTTGTAAACGAAGTGCATCCAGTTTTTGCCGTAACCCTCTCTACTTTTTTGAACAATCTATGTGGGTGAAATGATGATACCATGCCAAGTTTCAACTTTTTCAGAGTTCATTTGTAGTGCTTTTCAATTTCCAGGTCATTTAGTTCTCAAAACAAATCATTGAATGCATGAAAAATATCAAATGAAGGCAGAAATGGTTGAAAGTTGATGGCGTCGCTTTGAATGGTGCATACTGAATGCACAAAAAGTCTGGAGTTGTAATAAGTTTAAAAAAATGAAATGCATTTGTAACACATGAGTTTAATTTCGTCAAAAACCTGAGTACTTCGAAAGAGATTGTCCAGTTTGTAAACGAAGTGCATCCAGTTTTTGCCGTAACCCTCTCTACTTTTTTGAACAATCTATGTGGGTGAAATGATGATACCATGCCAAGTTTCAACTTTTTCAGAGTTCATTTGTAGTCCTTTTCAATTTCCAGGTCATTTAGTTCTCAAAACAAATCATTGAATGCATGAAAAATAGCAAATGAAGGCAGAAACGGTTGAAAGTTGATGGCGTCGCTTTGAATGGTGCATACCGAATGCACAAAATGTCTGGAGTTGTAATAAGTTTAAAAAAATGAAATGCCTTTGTAACAGATGAGCTTAATTTCGTCAAAAACCTGAATACTTCGAAAGAGATTGTCCAGTTTGTAAACGAAGTGCATCCAGTTTTTGCCGTAACCCTCTCTACTTTTTTGAACAATCTATGTGGGTGAAATGATGATACCATGCCAAGTTTCAACTTTTTCAGAGTTCATTTGTAGTGCTTTTCAATTTCCAGGTCATTTAGTTCTCAAAACAAATCATTGAATGCATGAAAAATATCAAATGAAGGCAGAAATGGTTGAAAGTTGATGGCGTCGCTTTGAATGGTGCATACCGAATGCACAAAAAGTCTGGAGTTGTAATAAGTTTAAAAAAATGAAATGCCTTTGTAACAGATGAGTTTAATATCGTCAGAAACCTGAATACTTCGAAAGAGATTGTCCAGTTTGTAAGCGAAGTGCATCCAGTTTTTGCCGTAACCCTCTCTACTTTTTTAAACAATCTATGTGGGTGAAATGATGATACCATGCCAAGTTTCAACTTTTTCAGAGTTCATTTGTAGTGCTTTTCAATTTCCAGGTCATTTAGTTCTCAAAACAAATCATTGAATGCATGAAAAATAGCAAATGAAGGCAGAAATGGTTGAAAGTTGATGGCGTCGCTTTGAATGGTGCATACCGAATCCACAAGAAGTCGGGAGTTGTAATAAGTTTAAAAAAGTGAAATGCCTTTGTAACAGATGAGTTTAATTTCGTCAGAAACCTGAATACTTCGAAAGAGATTGGCCAGTTTGTAAACGAAGTGCATCCAGTTTTTGCCGTAACCCTCTCTACTTTTTTGAACAATCTATGTGGGTGAAATGATGATACCATGCCAAGTTTCAACTTTTTCAGAGTTCATTTGTAGTGCTTTTCAATTTCCAGGTCATTTAGTTCTCAAAACAAATCATTGAATGCATGAAAAATATCAAATGAAGGCAGAAATGGTTGAAAGTTGATGGCGTCGCTTTGAATGGCGCATACTGAATGCACAAAAAGTCTGGAGTTGTAATAAGTTTAAAAAAAATGAAATGCATTTGTAACAGATGAGTTTAATTTCGTCAAAAACCTGAGTACTTCGAAAGAGATTGTCCAGTTTGTAAACGAAGTGCATCCAGTTTTTGCCGTAACCCTCTCTACTTTTTTGAACAATCTATGTGGGTGAAATGATGATACCATGCCAAGTTTCAACTTTTTCAGAGTTCATTTGTAGTGCTTTTCAATTTCCAGGTCATTTAGTTCTCAAAACAAATCATTGAATGCATGAAAAATAGCAAATGAAGGCGGAAATGGTTGAAAGTTGATGGCGTCGCTTTGAATGGTGCATAGTGAATGCACAAAAAGTCTGGAGTTGTAATAAGTTTAAAAAAATGAAATGCCTTTGTAACAGATGAGTTTAATTTCGTTAGAAACCTGAATACTTCGAAAGAGATTGTCCAGTTTGTAAACGAAGTGCATCCAGTTTTTGCCGTAAACCTCTCTACTTTTTTGAACAATCTATGTGGGTGAAATGATGATACCATGCCAAGTTTCAACTTTTTCAGAGTTCATTTGTAGTGCTCTTCAATTTCCAGGTCATTTAGTTCTCAAAACAAATCATTGAATGCATGAAAAATAGCAAATGAAGGTAGAAATGGTTGAAAGTTGATGGCGTCGCTTTAAATGCTGCATAGTGAATGCACAAAAAGTCTGGAGTTGTAATAAGTTTAAAAAATGAAATGCCTTTGTAACAGATGAGTTTAATTTCGTCAGAAACCTGAATACTTCGAAAGAGATTGTCCAGTTTGTAAACGAAGTGCATCCAGTTTTTGCCGTATCCCTCTCTACTTTTTTAAACAATCTATGTGGGTGAAATGATGATACCATGCCAAGTTTCAACTTTTTCAGAGTTCATTTGTCGTGCTTTTCAATTTCCAGGTCATTTAGTTCTCAAAACAAATCATTGAATGCATGAAAAATAGCAAATGAAGGCAGAAATTGTTGAAAGTTGATGGCGTCGCTTTGAATGGTGCATAGTGAATGCACAAAAAGTCTGGAGTTGTAATAAGTTAAAAAAAATGAAATGCATTTGTAACAGATGAGTTTAATTTCGTCAGAAACCTGAATACTTCGAAAGAGATTGTCCAGTTTGTAAACGAAGTGCATCCAGTTTTTGCCGTAACCCTGTCTACTTTTTTGAACAATCTATGTGGGTGAAATGATGATACCATGCCAAGTTTCAACTTTTCAGAGTTCATTTGTAGTGCTTTTCAATTTCCAGGTCATTTAGTTCTCAAAACAAATCATTGAATGCATGAAAAATAGCAAATGAAGGCAGAAATTGTTGAAAGTTGATGGCGTCGCTTTGAATGGTGCATACCGAATGCACAAAAAGTCTCGAGTTGTAATAAGTTTAAAAAAATGAAATGCCTTTGTAACAGATGAGTTTAATTTCGTCAGAAACCTGAATACTTCGAAAGAGATTGTCCAGTTTGTAAACGAAGTGCATCCAGTTTTTGCCGTAACCCTCTCTACTTTTTTAAACAATCTATGTGGGTGAAATGATGATACCATGCCAAGTTTCAACTTTTTCAGAGTTCATTTGTAGTGCTTTTCAATTTCCAGGTCATTTAGTTCTCAAAACAAATCATTGAATGCATGAAAAATAACAAATGAAGGCAGAAATTGTTGAAGGTTGATGGAGTCGCTTTGAATGGTGCATACCGAATGCACAAAAAGTCTCGAGTTGTAATAAGTTTAAAAAAATGAAATGCCTTTGTAACAGATGAGTTTAATTTCGTCAGAAACCTGAATACTTCGAAAGAGATTGTCCAGTTTGTAAACGAAGTGCATCCAGTTTTTGCCGTAACCCTCTCTACTTTTTTGAACAATCTATGTGGGTGAAATGATGATACCATGCCAAGTTTCAACTTTTTCAGAGTTCATTTGTAGTGCTTTTCAATTTCCAGGTCATTTAGTTCTCAAAACAAATCATTGAATGCATGAAAAATATCAAATGAAGGCAGAAATGGTTGAAAGTTGATGGCGTCGCTTTGAATGGCGCATACTGAATGCACAAAAAGTCTGGAGTTGTAATAAGTTTAAAAAAAATGAAATGCATTTGTAACAGATGAGTTTAATTTCGTCAAAAACCTGAGTACTTCGAAAGAGATTGTCCAGTTTGTAAACGAAGTGCATCCAGTTTTTGCCGTAACCCTCTCTACTTTTTTGAACAATCTATGTGGGTGAAATGATGATACCATGCCAAGTTTCAACTTTTTCAGAGTTCATTTGTAGTGCTTTTCAATTTCCAGGTCATTTAGTTCTCAAAACAAATCATTGAATGCATGAAAAATAGCAAATGAAGGCAGAAACGGTTGAAAGTTGATGGCGTCGCTTTGAATGGTGCATAGTGAATGCACAAAAAGTCTGGAGTTGTAATAAGTTTAAAAAAATGAAATGCCTTTGTAACAGATGAGTTTAATTTCGTCAGAAACCTGAATACTTCGAAAGAGATTGTCCAGTTTGTAAACGAAGTGCATCCAGTTTTTGCCGTAAACCTGTCTACTTTTTTGAACAATCTATGTGGGTGAAATGATGATACCATGCCAAGTTTCAACTTTTTCAGAGTTCATTTGTAGTGCTTTTCAATTTCCAGGTCATTTAGTTCTCAAAACAAATCATTGAATGCATGAAAAATAGCAAATGAAGGCAGAAATGGTTGAAAGTTGATGGCGTCGCTTTGAATGGTGCATAGTGAATGCACAAAAAGTCTGGAGTTGTAATAAGTTAAAAAAAATGAAATGCATTTGTAACAGATGAGTTTAATTTTGTCAGAAACCTGAATACTTCGAAAGAGATTGTCCAGTTTGTAAACGAAGTGCATCCAGTTTTTGCCGTAACCCTCTCTACTTTTTTGAACAATCTATGTGGGTGAAATGATGATACCATGCCAAGTTTCAACTTTTTCAGAGTTCATTTGTAGTGCTTTTCAATTTCCAGGTCATTTAGTTCTCAAAACAAATCATTGAATGCATGAAAAATAGCAAATGAAGGCAGAAATTGTTGAAAGTTGATGGCGTCGCTTTGAATGGTGCATACCGAATGCACAAAAAGTCTCGAGTTGTAATAAGTTTAAAAAAATGAAATGCCTTTGTAACAGATGAGTTTAATTTCGTCAGAAACCTGAATACTTCGAAAGAGATTGGCCAGTTTGTAAACGAAGTGCATCCAGTTTTTGCCGTAACCCTCTCTACTTTTCTGAACAATCTATGTGGGTGAAATGATGATACCATGCCAAGTTTCAACTTTTTCAGAGTTCATTTGTAGTGCTTTTCAATTTCCAGGTCATTTAGTTCTCAAAACAAATCATTGAATGCATGAAAAATAGCAAATGAAGGCAGAAACGGTTGAAAGTTGATGGCGTCGCTTTGAATGG
Organism: Triticum urartu; assembly: GCF_056163025.1. NCBI lineage: Eukaryota > Viridiplantae > Streptophyta > Magnoliopsida > Poales > Poaceae > Triticum > Triticum urartu. The sequence goes on from NC_141879.1 coordinate 15,081,445, forward strand.
TGCATAGTGAATGCACAAAAAGTCTGGAGTTGTAATAAGTTTAAAAAAATGAAATGCCTTTGTAACAGATGAGTTTAATTTCGTCAGAAACCTGAATACTTCGAAAGAGATTGTCCAGTTTGTAAACGAAGTGCATCCAGTTTTTGCCGTAACCCTGTCTACTTTTTTGAACAATCTATGTGGGTGAAATGATGATACCATGCCAAGTTTCAACTTTTTCAGAGTTCATTTGTAGTGCTTTTCAATTTCCAGGTCATTTAGTTCTCAAAACAAATCATTGAATGCATGAAAAATAGCAAATGAAGGCAGAAATGGTTGAAAGTTGATGGCGTCTCTTTGAATGGTGCATAGTGAATGCACAAAAAGTCTGGAGTTGTAATAAGTTAAAAAAATGAAATGCATTTGTAACAGATGAGTTTAATTTCGTCAGAAACCTGAATACTTCGAAAGAGATTGTCCAGTTTGTAAACGAAGTGCATCCAGTTTTTGCCGTAACCCTCTCTACTTTTTTGAACAATCTATGTGGGTGAAATGATGATACCATGCCAAGTTTCAACTTTTTCAGAGTTCATTTGTAGTGCTTTTCAATTTCCAGGTCATTTAGTTCTCAAAACAAATCATTGAATGCATGAAAAATAGCAAATGAAGGCAGAAATTGTTGAAAGTTGATGGCGTCGCTTTGAATGGTGCATACCGAATGCACAAAAAGTCTCGAGTTGTAATAAGTTTAAAAAAATGAAATGCCTTTGTAACAGATGAGTTTAATTTCGTCAGAAACCTGAATACTTCGAAAGAGATTGTCCAGTTTGTAAACGAAGTGCATCCAGTTTTTGCCGTAACCCTCTCTACTTTTTTAAACAATCTATGTGGGTGAAATGATGATACCATGCCAAGTTTCAACTTTTTCAGAGTTCATTTGTAGTGCTTTTCAATTTCCAGGTCATTTAGTTCTCAAAACAAATCATTGAATGCATGAAAAATAGCAAATGAAGGCAGAAATTGTTGAAAGTTGATGGCGTCGCTTTGAATGGTGCATACCGAATGCACAGAAAGTCACGAGTTGTAATAAGTTTAAAAAAATGAAATGCCTTTGTAACAGATGAGTTTAATTTCGTTAGAAACCTGAATACTTCGAAAGAGATTGTCCAGTTTGTAAACGAAGTGCATCCAGTTTTTGCCGTAACCCTCTCTACTTTTTTGAACAATCTATGTGGGTGAAATGATGATACCATGCCAAGTTTCAACTTTTTCAGAGTTCATTTGTAGTGCTTTTCAATTTCCAGGTCATTTAGTTCTCAAAACAAATCATTGAATGCATGAAAAATAGCAAATGAAGGCAGAAACGGTTGAAAGTTGATGGCGTCGCTTTGAATGGTGCATAGTGAATGCACAAAAAGTCTGGAGTTGTAATAAGTTTAAAAAAATGAAATGCCTTTGTAACAGATGAGTTTAATTTCGTCAGAAACCTGAATACTTCGAAAGAGATTGTCCAGTTTGTAAACGAAGTGCATCCAGTTTTTGCCGTAACCCTGTCTACTTTTTTGAACAATCTATGTGGGTGAAATGATGATACCATGCCAAGTTTCAACTTTTTCAGAGTTCATTTGTAGTGCTTTTCAATTTCCAGGTCATTTAGTTCTCAAAACAAATCATTGAATGCATGAAAAATACCAAATGAAGGCAGAAATGGTTGAAAGTTGATGGCTTCGCTTTGAATGGCGCATACTGAATGCACAAAAAGTCTGGAGTTGTAATAAGTTTAAAGAAAATGAAATGCATTTGTAACAGATGAGTTTAATTTCGTCAAAAACCTGAGTACTTCGAAAGAGATTGTCCAGTTTGTAAACGAAGTGCATCCAGTTTTTGCCGTAACCCTCTCTAATTTTTTGAACAATCTATGTGGGTGAAATGATGATACCATGCCAAGTTTCAACTTTTTCAGAGTTCATTTGTAGTGCTTTTCAATTTCTAGGTCATTTAGTTCTCCAAACAAATCATTGAATGCATGAAAAATAGCAAATGAAGGCAGAAACAGTTGAAAGTCGATGGCGTCGCTTTAAATGGTGCATAGTGAATGCACAAAAAGTCTGGAGTTGTAATAAGTTTAAAAAAATGAAATGCCTTTGTAACAGATGAGTTTAATTTCGTCAGAAACCTGAATACTTCGAAAGAGATTGTCCAGTTTGTAAACGAAGTGCATCCAGTTTTTGCCGTAACCCTCTCTACTTTTTTAAACAATCTATGTGGGTGAAATGATGATACCATGCCAAGTTTCAACTTTTTCAAAGTTCATTTGTAGTGCTTTTCAATTTCCAGGTCATTTAGTTCTCAAAACAAATCATTGAATGGATGAAAAATAGCAAATGAAGGCAGAAATGGTTGAAAGTTGATGGCGTCGCTTTGAATGGTGCATACCGAATGCACAAGAAGTCGGGAGTTGTAATAAGTTTAAAAAAGTGAAATGCCTTTGTAACAGATGAGTTTAATTTCGTCAGAAACCTGAATACTTCGAAAGAGATTGGCCAGTTTGTAAACGAAGTGCATCCAGTTTTTGCCGTAACCCTCTCTACTTTTTTGAACAATCTATGTGGGTGAAATGATGATACCATGCCAAGTTTCAACTTTTTCAGAGTTCATTTGTAGTGCTTTTCAATTTCCAGGTCATTTAGTTCTCAAAACAAATCATTGAATGCATGAAAAATATCAAATGAAGGCAGAAATGGTTGAAAGTTGATGGCGTCGCTTTGAATGGCGCATACTGAATGCACAAGAAGTCGGGAGTTGTAATAAGTTTAAAGAAAATGAAATGCATTTGTAACAGATGAGTTTAATTTCGTCAAAAACCTGAGTACTTCGAAAGAGATTGGCCAGTTTGTAAACGAAGTGCATCCAGTTTTTGCCGTAACCCTCTCTACTTTTTGAACAATCTATGTGGGTGAAATGATGATACCATGCCAAGTTTCAACTTTTTCAGAGTTCATTTGTAGTGCTTTTCAATGTCTAGGTCATTTAGTTCTCCAAACAAATCATTGAATGCATGAAAAATAGCAAATGAAGGCAGAAACAGTTGAAAGTTGATGGCGTCGCTTTAAATGGTGCATAGTGAATGCACAAAAAGTCTGGAGTTGTAATAAGTTTAAAAAAATGAAATGCCTTTGTAACAGATGAGTTTAATTTCGTCAGAAACCTGAATACTTTGAAAGAGATTGTCCAGTTTGTAAACGAAGTGCATCCAGTTTTTTCCGTAAACCTCTCTACTTTTTTAAACAATCTATGTGGGTGAAATGATGATACCATGCCAAGTTTCAACTTTTTCAGAGTTCATTTGTAGTGCTCTTCAATTTCCAGGTCATTTAGTTCTCAAAACAAATCATTGAATGCATGAAAAATAGCAAATGAAGGTAGAAATGGTTGAAAGTTGATGGCGTCGCTTTAAATGGTGCATAGTGAATGCACAAAAAGTCTGGAGTTGTAATAAGTTTAAAAAATGAAATGCCTTTGTAACAGATGAGTTTAATTTCGTCAGAAACCTGAATACTTCGAAAGAGATTGTCCAGTTTGTAAACGAAGTGCATCCAGTTTTTGCCGTAAACCTCTCTACTTTTTTGAACAATCTATGTGGGTGAAATGATGATACCATGCCAAGTTTCAACTTTTTCAGAGTTCATTTGTAGTGCTTTTCAATTTCCAGGTCATTTAGTTCTCAAAACAAATCATTGAATGCATGAAAAATACCAAATGAAGGCAGAAATGGTTGAAAGTTGATGGCTTCGCTTTGAATGGCGCATACTGAATGCACAAAAAGTCTGGAGTTGTAATAAGTTTAAAGAAAATGAAATGCATTTGTAACAGATGAGTTTAATTTCGTCAAAAACCTGAGTACTTCGAAAGAGATTGTCCAGTTTGTAAACGAAGTGCATCCAGTTTTTGCCGTAACCCTCTCTACTTTTTTGAACAATCTATGTGGGTGAAATGATGATACCATGCCAAGTTTCAACTTTTTCAGAGTTCATTTGTAGTGCTTTTCAATTTCTAGGTCATTTAGTTCTCCAAACAAATCATTGAATGCATGAAAAATAGCAAATGAAGGCAGAAACAGTTGAAAGTCGATGGCGTCGCTTTAAATGGTGCATAGTGAATGCACAAAAAGTCTGGAGTTGTAATAAGTTTAAAAAAATGAAATGCCTTTGTAACAGATGAGTTTAATTTCGTCAGAAACCTGAATACTTCGAAAGAGATTGTCCAGTTTGTAAACGAAGTGCATCCAGTTTTTGCCGTAACCCTCTCTACTTTTTTAAACAATCTATGTGGGTGAAATGATGATACCATGCCAAGTTTCAACTTTTTCAAAGTTCATTTGTAGTGCTTTTCAATTTCCAGGTCATTTAGTTCTCAAAACAAATCATTGAATGGATGAAAAATAGCAAATGAAGGCAGAAATGGTTGAAAGTTGATGGCGTCGCTTTGAATGGTGCATACCGAATGCACAAGAAGTCGGGAGTTGTAATAAGTTTAAAAAAGTGAAATGCCTTTGTAACAGATGAGTTTAATTTCGTCAGAAACCTGAATACTTCGAAAGAGATTGGCCAGTTTGTAAACGAAGTGCATCCAGTTTTTGCCGTAACCCTCTCTACTTTTTTGAACAATCTATGTGGGTGAAATGATGATACCATGCCAAGTTTCAACTTTTTCAGAGTTCATTTGTAGTGCTTTTCAATTTCCAGGTCATTTAGTTCTCAAAACAAATCATTGAATGCATGAAAAATATCAAATGAAGGCAGAAATGGTTGAAAGTTGATGGCGTCGCTTTGAATGGCGCATACTGAATGCACAAGAAGTCGGGAGTTGTAATAAGTTTAAAGAAAATGAAATGCATTTGTAACAGATGAGTTTAATTTCGTCAAAAACCTGAGTACTTCGAAAGAGATTGGCCAGTTTGTAAACGAAGTGCATCCAGTTTTTGCCGTAACCCTCTCTACTTTTTGAACAATCTATGTGGGTGAAATGATGATACCATGCCAAGTTTCAACTTTTTCAGAGTTCATTTGTAGTGCTTTTCAATGTCTAGGTCATTTAGTTCTCCAAACAAATCATTGAATGCATGAAAAATAGCAAATGAAGGCAGAAACAGTTGAAAGTTGATGGCGTCGCTTTAAATGGTGCATAGTGAATGCACAAAAAGTCTGGAGTTGTAATAAGTTTAAAAAAATGAAATGCCTTTGTAACAGATGAGTTTAATTTCGTCAAAAACCTGAGTACTTCGAAAGAGATTGTCCAGTTTGTAAACGAAGTGCATCCAGTTTTTGCCGTAACCCTCTCTACTTTTTTGAACAATCTATGTGGGTGAAATGATGATACCATGCCAAGTTTCAACTTTTTCAGAGTTCATTTGTAGTGCTTTTCAATTTCCAGGTCATTTAGTTCTCAAAACAAATCATTGAATGCATGAAAAATAGCAAATGAAGGCAGAAACGGTTGAAAGTTGATGGCGTCGCTTTGAATGGTGCATAGTGAATGCACAAAAAGTCTGGAGTTGTAATAAGTTTAAAAAAATGAAATGCCTTTGTAACAGATGAGTTTAATTTCGTCAGAAACCTGAATACTTCGAAAGAGATTGTCCAGTTTGTAAACGAAGTGCATCCAGTTTTTGCCGTAACCCTGTCTACTTTTTTGAACAATCTATGTGGGTGAAATGATGATACCATGCCAAGTTTCAACTTTTTCAGAGTTCATTTGTAGTGCTTTTCAATTTCCAGGTCATTTAGTTCTCAAAACAAATCATTGAATGCATGAAAAATACCAAATGAAGGCAGAAATGGTTGAAAGTTGATGGCTTCGCTTTGAATGGCGCATACTGAATGCACAAAAAGTCTGGAGTTGTAATAAGTTTAAAGAAAATGAAATGCATTTGTAACAGATGAGTTTAATTTCGTCAAAAACCTGAGTACTTCGAAAGAGATTGTCCAGTTTGTAAACGAAGTGCATCCAGTTTTTGCCGTAAACCTCTCTACTTTTTTGAACAATCTATGTGGGTGAAATGATGATACCATGCCAAGTTTCAACTTTTTCAGAGTTCATTTGTAGTGCTTTTCAATTTCCAGGTCATTTAGTTCTCAAAACAAATCATTGAATGCATGAAAAATAGCAAATGAAGGCAGAAATGGTTGAAAGTTGATGGCGTCGCTTTGAATGGTGCATACCGAATGCACAAAAAGTCGGGAGTTGTAATAAGTTTAAAAAAGTGAAATGCCTTTGTAACAGATGAGTTTAATCTCGTCAGAAACCTGAATACTTCGAAAGAGATTGGCCAGTTTGTAAACGAAGTGTATCCAGTTTTTGCCGTAACCCTCTCTACTTTTTTGAACAATCTATGTGGGTGAAATGATGATACCATGCCAAGTTTCAACTTTTTCAGAGTTCATTTGTAGTGCTTTTCAATTTCCAGGTCATTTAGTTCTCAAAACAAATCATTGAATGCATGAAAAATAGCAAATGAAGGCAGAAACGGTTGAAAGTTGATGGCGTCGCTTTGAATGGTGCATAGTGAATGCACAAAAAGTCTGGAGTTGTAATAAGTTTAAAAAAATGAAATGCCTTTGTAACAGATGAGTTTAATTTCGTCAGAAACCTGAATACTTCGAAAGAGATTGTCCAGTTTGTAAACGAAGTGCATCGAGTTTTTGCCGTAACCCTGTCTACTTTTTTGAACAATCTATGTGGGTGAAATGATGATACCATGCCAAGTTTCAACTTTTTCAGAGTTCATTTGTAGTGCTTTTCAATTTCCAGGTCATTTAGTTCTCAAAACAAATCATTGAATGCATGAAAAATAGCAAATGAAGGCAGAAATGGTTGAAAGTTGATGGCGTCGCTTTGAATGGTGCATACCGAATGCACAAAAAGTCTGGACTTGTAATAAGTTTAAAAAAATGAAATGCCTTTGTAACAGATGAGTTTAATTTCGTCAGAAACCTGAATACTTCGAAAGAGATTGTCCTGTTTGTAAACGAAGTGCATCGAGTTTTTGCCGTAACCCTATCTACTTTTTTGAACAATCTATGTGGGTGAAATGATGATACCATGCCAAGTTTCAACTTTTTCAGAGTTCATTTGTAGTGCTTTTCAATTTCCAGGTCATTTAGTTCTCAAAACAAATCATTGAATGCATGAAAAATAGCAAATGAAGGCAGAAACGGTTGAAAGTTGATGGCGTCGCTTTGAATGGTGCATAGTGAATGCACAAAAAGTCTGGAGTTGTAATAAGTTTAAAAAAATGAAATGCCTTTGTAACAGATGAGTTTAATTTCGTCAGAAACCTGAATACTTCGAAAGAGATTGTCCAGTTTGTAAACGAAGTGCATCCAGTTTTTGCCGTAACCCTGTCTACTTTTTTGAACAATCTATGTGGGTGAAATGATGATACCATGCCAAGTTTCAACTTTTTCAGAGTTCATTTGTAGTGCTTTTCAATTTCTAGGTCATTTAGTTCTCAAAACAAATCATTGAATGCATGAAAAATAGCAAATGAAGGCAGAAATTGTTGAAAGTTGATGGCGTCGCTTTGAATGGTGCATACCGAATGCACAAAAAGTCTGGAGTTGTAATAAGTTTAAAAAAATGAAATGCCTTTGTAACAGATGAGTTTAATTTCGTCAGAAACCTGAATACTTCGAAAGAGATTGTCCAGTTTGTAAACGAAGTGCATCCAGTTTTTGCCGTAATCCTCTCTACTTTTTTAAACAATATATGTGGGTGAAATGATGATACCATGCCAAGTTTCAACTTTTTCAGAGTTCATTTGTAGTGCTTTTCAATTTCCAGGTCATTTAGTTCTCAAAACAAATCATTGAATGCATGAAAAATAGCAAATGAAGGTAGAAATGGTTGAAAGTTGATGGCGTCGCTTTGAATGGTGCATACCGAATGCACAAAAAGTCTGGAGTTGTAATAAGTTTAAAAAAGTGAAATGCCTTTGTAACATATGAGTTTAATCTCGTCAGAAACCTGAATACTTCGAAAGTGATTGGCCAGTTTGTAAACGAAGTGCATCCAGTTTTTGCCGTAACCCTCTCTACTTTTTTGAACAAAATATGTGGGTGAAATGATGATACCATGCCAAGTTTCAACTTTTTCAGAGTTCATTTGTAGTGCTTTTCAATTTCCAGGTCATTTAGTTCTCAAAAGAAATCATTGAATGCATGAAAAATATCAAATGATGGCAGAAATGGTTGAAAGTTGATGGCGTCGCTTTGAATGGTGCATACTGAATGCACAAAATGTCTGGAGTTGTAATAAGTTTAAAAAAATGAAATGCCTTTGTAACAGATGAGTTTAATTTCGTTAGAAACCTGAATACTTGGAAAGAGATTGGCCAGTTTGTAAACGAAGTGCATCCAGTTTTTGCCGTAACCCTCTCTACTTTTTTGAACAATCTATGTGGGTGAAATGATGATACCATGCCAAGTTTCAACTTTTTCAGAGTTCATTTGTAGTGCTTTTCAATTTCTAGGTCATTTAGTTCTCCAAACAAATCATTGAATGCATGAAAAATAGCAAATGAAGGCAGAAACAGTTGAAAGTCGATGGCGTCGCTTTAAATGGTGCATAGTGAATGCACAAAAAGTCTGGAGTTGTAATAAGTTTAAAAAAATGAAATGCCTTTGTAACAGATGAGTTTAATTTCGTCAGAAACCTGAATACTTCGAAAGAGATTGTCCAGTTTGTAAACGAAGTGCATCCAGTTTTTGCCGTAAACCTCTCTACTTTTTTAAACAATCTATGTGGGTGAAATGATGATACCATGCCAAGTTTCAACTTTTTCAGAGTTCATTTGTAGTGCTCTTCAATTTCCAGGTCATTTAGTTCTCAAAACAAATCATTGAATGCATGAAAAATAGCAAATGAAGGTAGAAATGGTTGAAAGTTGATGGCGTCGCTTTAAATGGTGCATAGTGAATGCACAAAAAGTCTGGAGTTGTAATAAGTTTAAAAAATGAAATGCCTTTGTAACAGATGAGTTTAATTTCGTCAGAAACCTGAATACTTAGAAAGAGATTGTCCAGTTTGTAAACGAAGTGCATCCAGTTTTTGCCGTAACCCTCTCTACTTTTTTAAACAATCTATGTGGGTGAAATGATGATACCATGCCAAGTTTCAACTTTTTCAAAGTTCATTTGTAGTGCTTTTCAATTTCCAGGTCATTTAGTTCTCAAAACAAATCATTGAATGCATGAAAAATAGCAAATGGAGGCAGAAATGGTTGAAACTTGATGGTGTCGCTTTGAATGGTGCATACCGAATGCACAAGAAGTCGGGAGTTGTAATAATTTTAAAAAAGTGAAATGCCTTTGTAACAGATGAGTTTAATTTCGTCAGAAACCTGAATACTTCGAAAGAGATTGGCCAGTTTGTAAACGAAGTGCATCCAGTTTTTGCCGTAACCCTCTCTACTTTTTTGAACAATCTATGTGGGTGAAATGATGATACCATGCCAAGTTTCAACTTTTTCAGAGTTCATTTGTAGTGCTTTTCAATTTCCAGGTCATTTAGTTCTCAAAACAAATCATTGAATGCATGAAAAATATCAAATGAAGGCAGAAATGGTTGAAAGTTCATGGCGTCGCTTTGAATGGCGCATACTGAATGCACAAGAAGTCGGGAGTTGTAATAAGTTTAAAGAAAATGAAATGCATTTGCAACAGATGAGTTTAATTTCGTCAAAAACCTGAGTACTTCGAAAGAGATTGTCCAGTTTGTAAACGAAGTGCATCCAGTTTTTGCCGTAACCCTCTCTACTTTTTGAACAATCTATGTGGGTGAAATGATGATACCATGCCAAGTTTCAACTTTTTCAGAGTTCATTTGTAGTGCTTTTCAATTTCTAGGTCATTTAGTTCTCCAAACAAATCATTGAATGCATGAAAAATAGCAAATGAAGGCAGAAACAGTTGAAAGTTGATGGCGTCGCTTTAAATGGTGCATAGTGAATGCACAAAAAGTCTGGAGTTGTAATAAGTTTAAAAAAATGAAATGCCTTTGTAACAGATGAGTTTAATTTCGTCAGAAACCTGAATACTTCGAAAGAGATTGTCCAGTTTGTAAACGAAGTGCATCCAGTTTTTGCCGTAACCCTCTCTACTTTTTTAAACAATCTATGTGGGTGAAATGATGATACCATGCCAAGTTTCAACTTTTTCAGAGTTCATTTGTAGTGCTCTTCAATTTCCAGGTCATTTAGTTCTCAAAACAAATCATTGAATGCATGAAAAATAGCAAATGAAGGTAGAAATGGTTGAAAGTTGATGGCGTCGCTTTAAATGGTGCATAGTGAATGCACAAAAAGTCTGGAGTTGTAATAAGTTTAAAAAATGAAATGCCTTTGTAACAGATGAGTTTAATTTCGTCAGAAACCTGAATACCTCGAAAGAGATTGTCCAGTTTGTAAACGAAGTGCATCCAGTTTTTGCCGTAAACCTCTCTACTTTTTTGAACAATCTATGTGGGTGAAATGATGATACCATGCCAAGTTTCAACTTTTTCAGAGTTCATTTGTAGTGCTCTTCAATTTCCAGGTCATTTAGTTCTCAAAACAAATCATTGAATGCATGAAAAATAGCAAATGAAGGCAGAAACGGTTGAAAGTTGATGGCGTCGCTTTGAATGGTGCATACCGAATGCACAAAAAGTCGGGAGTTGTAATAAGTTTAAAAAAGTGAAATGCCTTTGTAACAGATGAGTTTAATCTCGTCAGAAACCTGAATACTTCGAAAGAGATTGGCCAGTTTGTAAACGAAGTGTATCCAGTTTTTGCCGTAACCCTCTCTACTTTTTTGAACAATCTATGTGGGTGAAATGATGATACCATGCCAAGTTTCAACTTTTTCAGAGTTCATTTGTAGTGCTTTTCAATTTCCAGGTCATTTAGTTCTCAAAACAAATCATTGAATGCATGAAAAATAGCAAATGAAGGCAGAAATTGTTGAAAGTTGATGGCGTCGCTTTGAATGGTGCATACCGAATGCACAAAAAGTCTCGATTTGTAATAAGTTTAAAAAAATGAAATGCCTTTGTAACAGATGAGTTTAATTTCGTCAGAAACCTGAATACTTCGAAAGAGATTGTCCAGTTTGTAGACGAAGTGCATCCAGTTTTTGCCGTAACCCTCTCTACTTTTTTAAACAATCTATGTGGGTGAAATGATGATACCATGCCAAGTTTCAACTTTTTCAGAGTTCATTTGTAGTGCTTTTCAATTTCCAGGTCATTTAGTTCTCAAAACAAATCATTGAATGCATGAAAAATAGCAAATGAAGGCAGAAATTGTTGAAAGTTGATGGCGTCGCTTTGAATGGTGCATACCGAATGCACAAAAAGTCTCGAGTTGTAATAAGTTTAAAAAAATGAAATGCCTTTGTAACAGATGAGTTTAATTTCGTCAGAAACCTGAATACTTCGAAAGAGATTGTCCAGTTTGTAAACGAAGTGCATCGAGTTTTTGCCGTAACCCTCTCTACTTTTTTGAACAATCTATGTGGGTGAAATGATGATACCATGCCAAGTTTCAACTTTTTCAGAGTTCATTTGTAGTGCTTTTCAATTTCCCGGTCATTTAGTTCTCAAAACAAATCATTGAATGCATGAAAAATAGCAAATGAAGGCAGAAACGGTTGAAAGTTGATGGCGTCGCTTTGAATGGTGCATAGTGAATGCACAAAAAGTCTGGAGTTGTAATAAGTTTAAAAAAATGAAATGCCTTTGTAACAGATGAGTTTAATTTCATCAGAAACCTGAATACTTCGAAAGAGATTGTCCAGTTTGTAAACGAAGTGCATCGAGTTTTTGCCGTAACCCTGTCTACTTTTTTGAACAATCTATGTGGGTGAAATGATGATACCATGCCAAGTTTCAACTTTTTCAGAGTTCATTTGTAGTGCTTTTCAATTTCCAGGTCATTTAGTTCTCAAAACAAATCATTGAATGCATGAAAAATAGCAAATGAAGGCAGAAACGGTTGAAAGTTGATGGCGTCGCTTTGAATGGTGCATAGTGAATGCACAAAAAGTCTGGAGTTGTAATAAGTTTAAAAAAATGAAATGCCTTTTTAACAGATGAGTTTAATTTCGTCAGAAACCTGAATACTTCGAAAGAGATTGTCCAGTTTGTAAACGAAGTGCATCCAGTTTTTGCCGTAACCCTGTCTACTTTTTTGAACAATCTATGTGGGTGAAATGATGATACCATGCCAAGTTTCAACTTTTTCAGAGTTCATTTGTAGTGCTTTTCAATTTCCAGGTCATTTAGTTCTCAAAACAAATCATTGAATGCATGAAAAATAGCAAATGAAGGCAGAAATTGTTGAAAGTTGATGGCGTCGCTTTGAATGGTGCATACCGAATGCACAAAAAGTCTGGAGTTGTAATAAGTTTAAAAAAATGAAATGCCTTTGTAACAGATGAGTTTAATTTCGTCAGAAACCTGAATACTTCGAAAGAGATTGTCCAGTTTGTAAACGAAGTGCATCCAGTTTTTGCCGTAATCCTCTCTACTTTTTTAAACAATATATGTGGGTGAAATGATGATACCATGCCAAGTTTCAACTTTTTCAGAGTTCATTTGTAGTGCTTTTCAATTTCCAGGTCATTTAGTTCTCAAAACAAATCATTGAATGCATGAAAAATAGCAAATGAAGGTAGAAATGGTTGAAAGTTGATGGCGTCGCTTTGAATGGTGCATACCGAATGCACAAAAAGTCTGGAGTTGTAATAAGTTTAAAAAAGTGAAATGCCTTTGTAACATATGAGTTTAATCTCGTCAGAAACCTGAATACTTCGAAAGTGATTGGCCAGTTTGTAAACGAAGTGCATCCAGTTTTTGCCGTAACCCTCTCTACTTTTTTGAACAAAATATGTGGGTGAAATGATGATACCATGCCAAGTTTCAACTTTTTCAGAGTTCATTTGTAGTGCTTTTCAATTTCCAGGTCATTTAGTTCTCAAAAGAAATCATTGAATGCATGAAAAATATCAAATGATGGCAGAAATGGTTGAAAGTTGATGGCGTCGCTTTGAATGGTGCATACTGAATGCACAAAATGTCTGGAGTTGTAATAAGTTTAAAAAAATGAAATGCCTTTTTAACAGATGAGTTTAATTTCGTTAGAAACCTGAATACTTGGAAAGAGATTGGCCAGTTTGTAAACGAAGTGCATCCAGTTTTTGCCGTAACCCTCTCTACTTTTTTGAACAATCTATGTGGGTGAAATGATGATACCATGCCAAGTTTCAACTTTTTCAGAGTTCATTTGTACTGCTTTTCAATTTCTAAGTCATTTAGTTCTCCAAACAAATCATTGAATGCATGAAAAATAGCAAATGAAGGCAGAAACAGTTGAAAGTCGATGGCGTCGCTTTAAATGGTGCATAGTGAATGCACAAAAAGTCTGGAGTTGTAATAAGTTTAAAAAAATGAAATGCCTTTGTAACAGATGAGTTTAATTTCGTTAGAAACCTGAATACTTCGAAAGAGATTGTCCAGTTTGTAAACGAAGTGCATCCAGTTTTTGCCGTAAACCTCTCTACTTTTTTAAACAATCTATGTGGGTGAAATGATGATACCATGCCAAGTTTCAACTTTTTCAGAGTTCATTTGTAGTGCTCTTCAATTTCCAGGTCATTTAGTTCTCAAAACAAATCATTGAATGCATGAAAAATAGCAAATGAAGGTAGAAATGGTTGAAAGTTGATGGCGTCGCTTTAAATGGTGCATAGTGAATGCACAAAAAGTCTGGAGTTGTAATAAGTTTAAAAAATGAAATGCCTTTGTAACAGATGAGTTTAATTTCGTCAGAAACCTGAATACTTAGAAAGAGATTGTCCAGTTTGTAAACGAAGTGCATCCAGTTTTTGCCGTAACCCTCTCTACTTTTTTAAACAATCTATGTGGGTGAAATGATGATACCATGCCAAGTTTCAACTTTTTCAAAGTTCATTTGTAGTGCTTTTCAATTTCCAGGTCATTTAGTTCTCAAAACAAATCATTGAATGCATGAAAAATAGCAAATGAAGGCAGAAATGGTTGAAAGTTGATGGCGTCGCTTTGAATGGTGCATACCGAATGCACAAGAAGTCGGGAGTTGTAATAATTTTAAAAAAGTGAAATGCCTTTGTAACAGATGAGTTTAATTTCGTCAGAAACCTGAATACTTCGAAAGAGATTGTCCAGTTTGTAAACGAAGTGCATCCAGTTTTTGCCGTAACCCTCTCTACTTTTTTGAACAATCTATGTGGGTGAAATGATGATACCATGCCAAGTTTCAACTTTTTCAGAGTTCATTTGTAGTGCTTTTCAATTTCCAGGTCATTTAGTTCTCAAAACAAATCATTGAATGCATGAAAAATATCAAATGAAGGCAGAAATGGTTGAAAGTTGATGGCGTCGCTTTGAATGGCGCATACTGAATGCACAAGAAGTCGGGAGTTGTAATAAGTTTAAAGAAAATGAAATGCATTTGCAACAGATGAGTTTAATTTCGTCAAAAACCTGAGTACTTCGAAAGAGATTGTCCAGTTTGTAAACGAAGTGCATCCAGTTTTTGCCGTAACCCTCTCTACTTTTTGAACAATCTATGTGGGTGAAATGATGATACCATGCCAAGTTTCAACTTTTTCAGAGTTCATTTGTAGTGCTTTTCAATTTCTAGGTCATTTAGTTCTCCAAACAAATCATTGAATGCATGAAAAATAGCAAATGAAGGCAGAAACAGTTGAAAGTTGATGGCGTCGCTTTAAATGGTGCATAGTGAATGCACAAAAAGTCTGGAGTTGTAATAAGTTTAAAAAAATGAAATGCCTTTGTAACAGATGAGTTTAATTTCGTCAGAAACCTGAATACTTCGAAAGAGATTGTCCAGTTTGTAAACGAAGTGCATCCAGTTTTTGCCGTAACCCTCTCTACTTTTTTAAACAATCTATGTGGGTGAAATGATGATACCATGCCAAGTTTCAACTTTTTCAGAGTTCATTTGTAGTGCTCTTCAATTTCCAGGTCATTTAGTTCTCAAAACAAATCATTGAATGCATGAAAAATAGCAAATGAAGGTAGAAATGGTTGAAAGTTGATGGCGTCGCTTTAAATGGTGCATAGTGAATGCACAAAAAGTCTGGAGTTGTAATAAGTTTAAAAAATGAAATGCCTTTGTAACAGATGAGTTTAATTTCGTCAGAAACCTGAATACTTCGAAAGAGATTGTCCAGTTTGTAAACGAAGTGCATCCAGTTTTTGCCGTAAACCTCTCTACTTTTTTGAACAATCTATGTGGGTGAAATGATGATACCATGCCAAGTTTCAACTTTTTCAGAGTTCATTTGTAGTGCTTTTCAATTTCCAGGTCATTTAGTTCTCAAAACAAATCATTGAATGCATGAAAAATAGCAAATGAAGGCAGAAACGGTTGAAAGTTGATGGCGTCGCTTTGAATGGTGCATACCGAATGCACAAAAAGTCGGGAGTTGTAATAAGTTTAAAAAAGTGAAATGCCTTTGTAACAGATGAGTTTAATCTCGTCAGAAACCTGAATACTTCGAAAGAGATTGGCCAGTTTGTAAACGAAGTGTATCCAGTTTTTGCCGTAACCCTCTCTACTTTTTTGAACAATCTATGTGGGTGAAATGATGATACCATGCCAAGTTTCAACTTTTTCAGAGTTCATTTGTAGTGCTTTTCAATTTCCAGGTCATTTAGTTCTCAAAACAAATCATTGAATGCATGAAAAATAGCAAATGAAGGCAGAAATTGTTGAAAGTTGATGGCGTCGCTTTGAATGGTGCATACCGAATGCACAAAAAGTCTCGATTTGTAATAAGTTTAAAAAAATGAAATGCCTTTGTAACAGATGAGTTTAATTTCGTCAGAAACCTGAATACTTCGAAAGAGATTGTCAAGTTTGTAGACGAAGTGCATCCAGTTTTTGCCGTAACCCTCTCTACTTTTTTAAACAATCTATGTGGGTGAAATGATGATACCATGCCAAGTTTCAACTTTTTCAGAGTTCATTTGTAGTGCTTTTCAATTTCCAGGTCATTTAGTTCTCAAAACAAATCATTGAATGCATGAAAAATAGCAAATGAAGGCAGAAATTGTTGAAAGTTGATGGCGTCGCTTTGAATGGTGCATACCGAATGCACAAAAAGTCTCGAGTTGTAATAAGTTTAAAAAAATGAAATGCCTTTGTAACAGATGAGTTTAATTTCGTCAGAAACCTGAATACTTCGAAAGAGATTGTCCAGTTTGTAAACGAAGTGCATCGAGTTTTTGCCGTAACCCTCTCTACTTTTTTGAACAATCTATGTGGGTGAAATGATGATACCATGCCAAGTTTCAACTTTTTCAGAGTTCATTTGTAGTGCTTTTCAATTTCCCGGTCATTTAGTTCTCAAAACAAATCATTGAATGCATGAAAAATAGCAAATGAAGGCAGAAACGGTTGAAAGTTGATGGCGTCGCTTTGAATGGTGCATAGTGAATGCACAAAAAGTCTGGAGTTGTAATAAGTTTAAAAAAATGAAATGCCTTTGTAACAGATGAGTTTAATTTCGTCAGAAACCTGAATACTTCGAAAGAGATTGTCCAGTTTGTAAACGAAGTGCATCGAGTTTTTGCCGTAACCCTGTCTACTTTTTTGAACAATCTATGTGGGTGAAATGATGATACCATGCCAAGTTTCAACTTTTTCAGAGTTCATTTGTAGTGCTTTTCAATTTCCAGGTCATTTAGTTCTCAAAACAAATCATTGAATGCATGAAAAATAGCAAATGAAGGCAGAAACGGTTGAAAGTTGATGGCGTCGCTTTGAATGGTGCATAGTGAATGCACAAAAAGTCTGGAGTTGTAATAAGTTTAAAAAAATGAAATGCCTTTGTAACAGATGAGTTTAATTTCGTCAGAAACCTGAATACTTCGAAAGAGATTGTCCAGTTTGTAAACGAAGTGCATCCAGTTTTTGCCGTAACCCTGTCTACTTTTTTGAACAATCTATGTGGGTGAAATGATGATACCATGCCAAGTTTCAACTTTTTCAGAGTTCATTTGTAGTGCTTTTCAATTTCCAGGTCATTTAGTTCTCAAAACAAATCATTGAATGCATGAAAAATAGCAAATGAAGGCAGAAATTGTTGAAAGTTGATGGCGTCGCTTTGAATGGTGCATACCGAATGCACAAAAAGTCTGGAGTTGTAATAAGTTTAAAAAAATGAAATGCCTTTGTAACAGATGAGTTTAATTTCGTCAGAAACCTGAATACTTCGAAAGAGATTGTCCAGTTTGTAAACGAAGTGCATCCAGTTTTTGCCGTAATCCTCTCTACTTTTTTAAACAATATATGTGGGTGAAATGATGATACCATGCCAAGTTTCAACTTTTTCAGAGTTCATTTGTAGTGCTTTTCAATTTCCAGGTCATTTAGTTCTCAAAACAAATCATTGAATGCATGAAAAATAGCAAATGAAGGTAGAAATGGTTGAAAGTTGATGGCGTCGCTTTGAATGGTGCATACCGAATGCACAAAAAGTCTGGAGTTGTAATAAGTTTAAAAAAGTGAAATGCCTTTGTAACATATGAGTTTAATCTCGTCAGAAACCTGAATACTTCGAAAGTGATTGGCCAGTTTGTAAACGAAGTGCATCCAGTTTTTGCCGTAACCCTCTCTACTTTTTTGAACAAAATATGTGGGTGAAATGATGATACCATGCCAAGTTTCAACTTTTTCAGAGTTCATTTGTAGTGCTTTTCAATTTCCAGGTCATTTAGTTCTCAAAAGAAATCATTGAATGCATGAAAAATATCAAATGATGGCAGAAATGGTTGAAAGTTGATGGCGTCGCTTTGAATGGTGCATACTGAATGCACAAAATGTCTGGAGTTGTAATAAGTTTAAAAAAATGAAATGCCTTTTTAACAGATGAGTTTAATTTCGTTAGAAACCTGAATACTTGGAAAGAGATTGGCCAGTTTGTAAACGAAGTGCATCCAGTTTTTGCCGTAACCCTCTCTACTTTTTTGAACAATCTATGTGGGTGAAATGATGATACCATGCCAAGTTTCAACTTTTTCAGAGTTCATTTGTAGTGCTTTTCAATTTCTAGGTCATTTAGTTCTCCAAACAAATCATTGAATGCATGAAAAATAGCAAATGAAGGCAGAAACAGTTGAAAGTCGATGGCGTCGCTTTAAATGGTGCATAGTGAATGCACAAAAAGTCTGGAGTTGTAATAAGTTTAAAAAAATGAAATGCCTTTGTAACAGATGAGTTTAATTTCGTCAGAAACCTGAATACTTCGAAAGAGATTGTCCAGTTTGTAAACGAAGTGCATCCAGTTTTTGCCGTAAACCTCTCTACTTTTTTAAACAATCTATGTGGGTGAAATGATG
The DNA here is from genome assembly GCF_056163025.1 of Triticum urartu. Classification (NCBI taxonomy): domain Eukaryota; kingdom Viridiplantae; phylum Streptophyta; class Magnoliopsida; order Poales; family Poaceae; genus Triticum; species Triticum urartu. The sequence continues at coordinate 15,099,868 of NC_141879.1, forward strand.
ATACCATGCCAAGTTTCAACTTTTTCAGAGTTCATTTGTAGTGCTCTTCAATTTCCAGGTCATTTAGTTCTCAAAACAAATCATTGAATGCATGAAAAATAGCAAATGAAGGTAGAAATGGTTGAAAGTTGATGGCGTCGCTTTAAATGGTGCATAGTGAATGCACAAAAAGTCTGGAGTTGTAATAAGTTTAAAAAATGAAATGCCTTTGTAACAGATGAGTTTAATTTCGTCAGAAACCTGAATACTTAGAAAGAGATTGTCCAGTTTGTAAACGAAGTGCATCCAGTTTTTGCCGTAACCCTCTCTACTTTTTTAAACAATCTATGTGGGTGAAATGATGATACCATGCCAAGTTTCAAGTTTTTCAAAGTTCATTTGTAGTGCTTTTCAATTTCCAGGTCATTTAGTTCTCAAAAAAAATCATTGAATGCATGAAAAATAGCAAATGAAGGCAGAAATGGTTGAAAGTTGATGGCGTCGCTTTGAATGGTGCATACCGAATGCACAAGAAGTCGGGAGTTGTAATAATTTTAAAAAAGTGAAATGCCTTTGTAACAGATGAGTTTAATTTCATCAGAAACCTGAATACTTCGAAAGAGATTGGCCAGTTTGTAAACGAAGTGCATCCAGTTTTTGCCGTAACCCTCTCTACTTTTTTGAACAATCTATGTGGGTGAAATGATGATACCATGCCAAGTTTCAACTTTTTCAGAGTTCATTTGTAGTGCTTTTCAATTTCCAGGTCATTTAGTTCTCAAAACAAATCATTGAATGCATGAAAAATATCAAATGAAGGCAGAAATGGTTGAAAGTTGATGGCGTCGCTTTGAATGGCGCATACTGAATGCACAAGAAGTCGGGAGTTGTAATAAGTTTAAAGAAAATGAAATGCATTTGCAACAGATGAGTTTAATTTCGTCAAAAACCTGAGTACTTCGAAAGAGATTGTCCAGTTTGTAAACGAAGTGCATCCAGTTTTTGCCGTAACCCTCTCTACTTTTTGAACAATCTATGTGGGTGAAATGATGATACCATGCCAAGTTTCAACTTTTTCAGAGTTCATTTGTAGTGCTTTTCAATTTCTAGGTCATTTAGTTCTCCAAACAAATCATTGAATGCATGAAAAATAGCAAATGAAGGCAGAAACAGTTGAAAGTTGATGGCGTCGCTTTAAATGGTGCATAGTGAATGCACAAAAAGTCTGGAGTTGTAATAAGTTTAAAAAAATGAAATGCCTTTGTAACAGATGAGTTTAATTTCGTCAGAAACCTGAATACTTCGAAAGAGATTGTCCAGTTTGTAAATGAAGTGCATCCAGTTTTTGCCGTAACCCTCTCTACTTTTTTAAACAATCTATGTGGGTGAAATGATGATACCATGCCAAGTTTCAACTTTTTCAGAGTTCATTTGTAGTGCTCTTCAATTTCCAGGTCATTTAGTTCTCAAAACAAATCATTGAATGCATGAAAAATAGCAAATGAAGGTAGAAATGGTTGAAAGTTGATGGCGTCGCTTTAAATGGTGCATAGTGAATGCACAAAAAGTCTGGAGTTGTAATAAGTTTAAAAAATGAAATGCCTTTGTAACAGATGAGTTTAATTTCGTCAGAAACCTGAATACTTCGAAAGAGATTGTCCAGTTTGTAAACGAAGTGCATCCAGTTTTTGCCGTAAACCTCTCTACTTTTTTGAACAATCTATGTGGGTGAAATGATGATACCATGCCAAGTTTCAACTTTTTCAGAGTTCATTTGTAGTGCTCTTCAATTTCCAGGTCATTTAGTTCTCAAAACAAATCATTGAATGCATGAAAAATAGCAAATGAAGGTAGAAATGGTTGAAAGTTGATGGCGTCGCTTTAAATGGTGCATAGTGAATGCACAAAAAGTCTGGAGTTGTAATAAGTTTAAAAAATGAAATGCCTTTGTAACAGATGAGTTTAATTTCGTCAGAAACCTGAATACTTCGAAAGAGATTGTCCAGTTTGTAAACGAAGTGCATCCAGTTTTTTCCGTAAACCTCTCTACTTTTTTAAACAATCTATGTGGGTGAAATGATGATACCATGCCAAGTTTCAACTTTTTCAGAGTTCATTTGTAGTGCTCTTCAATTTCCAGGTCATTTAGTTCTCAAAACAAATCATTGAATGCATGAAAAATAGCAAATGAAGGTAGAAATGGTTGAAAGTTGATGGCGTCGCTTTAAATGGTGCATAGTGAATGCACAAAAAGTCTGGAGTTGTAATAAGTTTAAAAAATGAAATGCCTTTGTAACAGATGAGTTTAATTTCGTCAGAAACCTGAATACTTAGAAAGAGATTGTCCAGTTTGTAAACGAAGTGCATCCAGTTTTTGCCGTAACCCTCTCTACTTTTTTAAACAATCTATGTGGGTGAAATGATGATACCATGCCAAGTTTCAACTTTTTCAGAGTTCATTTGTAGTGCTTTTCAATTTCCAGGTCATTTAGTTCTCAAAACAAATCATTGAATGCATGAAAAATAGCAAATGAAGGCAGAAACGGTTGAAAGTTGATGGCGTCGCTTTGAATGGTGCATACCGAATGCACAAAAAGTCGGGAGTTGTAATAAGTTTAAAAAAGTGAAATGCCTTTGTAACAGATGAGTTTAATCTCGTCAGAAACCTGAATACTTCGAAAGAGATTGGCCAGTTTGTAAACGAAGTGTATCCAGTTTTTGCCGTAACCCTCTCTACTTTTTTGAACAATCTATGTGGGTGAAATGATGATACCATGCCAAGTTTCAACTTTTTCAGAGTTCATTTGTAGTGCTTTTCAATTTCCAGGTCATTTAGTTCTCAAAACAAATCATTGAATGCATGAAAAATAGCAAATGAAGGCAGAAACGGTTGAAAGTTGATGGCGTCGCTTTGAATGGTGCATAGTGAATGCACAAAAAGTCTGGAGTTGTAATAAGTTTAAAAAAGTGAAATGCCTTTGTAACAGATGAGTTTAATTTCGTCAGAAACCTGAATACTTCGAAAGAGATTGGCCAGTTTGTAAACGAAGTGCATCCAGTTTTCGCCGTAACCCTCTCTACTTTTTTGAACAATCTATGTGGGTGAAATGATGATGCCATGCCAAGTTTCAACTTTTTCAGAGTTCATTTGTAGTGCTTTTCAATTTCCAGGTCATTTAGTTCTCAAAACAAATCATTGAATGCATGAAAAATAGCAAATGAAGGCAGAAATTGTTGAAAGTTGATGGCGTCGCTTTGAATGGTGCATACCGAATGCACAAAAAGTCTCGATTTGTAATAAGTTTAAAAAAATGAAATGCCTTTATAACAGATGAGTTTAATTTCGTCAGAAACCTGAATACTTCGAAAGAGATTGTCCAGTTTGTAAACGAAGTGCATCCAGTTTTTGCCGTAACCCTCTCTACTTTTTTAAACAATCTATGTGGGTGAAATGATGATACCATGCCAAGTTTCAACTTTTTCAGAGTTCATTTGTAGTGCTTTTCAATTTCCAGGTCATCTAGTTCTCAAAACAAATCATTGAATGCATGAAAAATAGGAAATGAAGGCAGAAATTGTTGAAAGTTGATGGCGTCGCTTTGAATGGTGCATACCGAATGCACAAAAAGTCTCGAGTTGTAATAAGTTTAAAAAAATGAAATGCCTTTGTAACAGATGAGTTTAATTTCGTCAGAAACCTGAATACTTCGAAAGAGATTGTCCAGTTTGTAAACGAAGTGCATCGAGTTTTTGCCGTAACCCTCTCTACTTTTTTAAACAATCTATGTGGGTGAAATGATGATACCATGCCAAGTTTCAACTTTTTCAGAGTTCATTTGTAGTGCTTTTCAATTTCCAGGTCATTTAGTTCTCAAAACAAATCATTGAATGCATGAAAAATAGCAAATGAAGGCAGAAATTGTTGAAAGTTGATGGCGTCGCTTTGAATGGTGCATACCGAATGCACAAAAAGTCTGGAGTTGTAATAAGTTTAAAAAAATGAAATGCCTTTGTAACAGATGAGTTTAATTTCGTCAGAAACCTGAATACTTCGAAAGAGATTGTCCAGTTTGTAAACGAAGTGCATCCAGTTTTTGCCGTAATCCTCTCTACTTTTTTAAACAATCTATGTGGGTGAAATGATGATACCATGCCAAGTTTCAACTTTTTCAGAGTTCATTTGTAGTGCTTTTCAATTTCCAGGTCATTTAGTTCTCAAAACAAATCATTGAATGCATGAAAAATAGCAAATGAAGGTAGAAATGGTTGAAAGTTGATGGCGTCGCTTTGAATGGTGCATACTGAATGCACAAAAAGTCTGGAGTTGTAATAAGTTTAAAAAAGTGAAATGCCTTTGTAACATATGAGTTTAATCTCGTCAGAAACCTGAATACTTCGAAAGTGATTGGCCATTTTGTAAACGAAGTGCATCCAGTTTTTGCCGTAACCCTCTCTACTTTTTTGAACAATCTATGTGGGTGAAATGATGATACCATGCCAAGTTTCAACTTTTTCAGAGTTCATTTGTAGTGCTTTTCAATTTCCAGGTCATTTAGTTCTCAAAAGAAATCATTGAATGCATGAAAAATATCAAATGATGGCAGAAATGGTTGAAAGTTGATGGCGTCGCTTTGAATGGTGCATACTGAATGCACAAAATGTCTGGAGTTGTAATAAGTTTAAAAAAATGAAATGCCTTTGTAACAGATGAGTTTAATTTCGTCAGAAACCTGAATACTTGGAAAGAGATTGGCCAGTTTGTAAACGAAGTGCATCCAGTTTTTGCCGTAACCCTCTCTACTTTTTTGAACAATCTATGTGGGTGAAATGATGATACCATGCCAAGTTTCAACTTTTTCAGAGTTCATTTGTAGTGCTTTTAAATTTCCAGGTCATTTAGTTCTCAAAACAAATCATTGAATGCATGAAAAATAGCAAATGAAGGCAGAAATGGTTGAAAGTTGATGGCGTCGCTTTGAATGGTGCATAGTGAATGCACAAAAAGTCTGGAGATGTAATAAGTTTAAAAAAATGAAATGCCTTTGTAACAGATGAGTTTAAATTCGTCAGAAACCTGAATACTTCGAAAGAAATTGTCCAGTTTGTAAACGAAGTGCATCCAGTTTTTGCCGTAACCCTCTCTACTTTTTTGAACAATCTATGTGGGTGAAATGATGATACCATGCCAAGTTTCAACTTTTTCAGAGTTCATTTGTAGTGCTTTTCAATTTCCAGGTCATTTAGTTCTCAAAACAAATCATTGAATGCATGAAAAATATCAAATAAAGGCAGAAATGGTTGAAAGTTGATGGCGTCGCTTTGAATGGTGCATACTGAATGCACAAAAAGTCTGGAGTTGTAATAAGTTTAAAAAAATGAAATGCATTTGTAACAGATGAGTTTAATTTCGTCAGAAACCTGAATACTTCAAAAGAGATTGTCCAGTTTGTAAACGAAGTGCATCCAGTTTTTGCCGTAACCCTCTCTACTTTTTTGAACAATCTATGTGGGTGAAATGATGATACCATGCCAAGTTTCAACTTTTTCAGAGTTCATTTGTAGTGCTTTTCAATTTCCAGGTCATTTAGTTCTCCAAACAAATCATTGAATGCATGAAAAATAGCAAATGAAGGCAGAAACGGTTGAAAGTTGATGGCGTCGCTTTGAATGGTGCATAGTGAATGCACAAAAAGTCTGGAGCTGTAATAAGTTTAAAAAAATGAAATGCCTTTGTAACAGATGAGTTTAATTTCGTCAGAAACCTGAATACTTCGAAAGAGATTGTCCAGTTTGTAAACGAAGTGCATCCAGTTTTTGCCGTAACCCTCTCTACTTTTTTAAACAATCTATGTGGGTGAAATGATGATACCATGCCAAGTTTCAACTTTTTCAGAGTTCATTTGTAGTGCTTTTCAATTTCCAGGTCATTTAGTTCTCAAAACAAATCATTGAATGCATGAAAAATATCAAATGATGGCAGAAATGGTTGAAAGTTGAAGGCATCGCTTTGAATGGTGCATACCGAATGCACCAAAGGTCGGGAGTTGTAATAAGTTTAAAAAAGTGAAATGCCTTTGTGACAGATGAGTTTAATTTCGTCAGAAACCTGAATACTTCGAAAGAGATTGGCCAGTTTGTAAACGAAGTGCATCCAGTTTTTGCCGTAACCCTCTCTACTTTTTTGAACAATCTATGTGGGTGAAATGATGATACCATGCCAAGTTTCAACTTTTTCAGAGTTCATTTGTAGTGCTTTTAAATTTCCAGGTCATTTAGTTCTCAAAACAAATCATTGAATGCATGAAAAATAACAAATGAAGGCAGAAATGGTTGAAAGTTGATGGCGTCGCTTTGAATGGTGCATAGTGAATGCACAAAATGTCTGGAGTTGTAATAAGTTTAAAAAAATGAAATGCCTTTGTAACAGATGAGTTTAATTTCGTCAGAAACCTGAATACTTCGAAAGAGATTGTCCAGTTTGTAAACGAAGTGCATCCACTTTTTGCCGTAACCCTCTCTACTTTTTTAAACAATCTATGTGGGTGAAATGATGATACCATGCCAAGTTTCAACTTTTTCAGAGTTCATTTGTAGTGCTTTTCAATTTCCAGGTCATTTAGTTCTCAAAACAAATCATTGAATGCATGAAAAATAGCAAATGAAGGCAGAAATGGTTGAAAGATGATGGCGTCGCTTTGAATGGTGCATACCGAATGCACAAAAAGTCTGGAGTTGTAATAAGTTTAAAAAAATGAAATGCCTTTGTAACAGATGAGTTTAATTTCGTCAGAAACCTGAATACTTCGAAAGAGATTGTCTAGTTTGTAAACGAAGTGCATCCAGTTTTTGCCGTAACCCTCTCTACTTTTTTGAACAATCTATGTGGGTGAAATGATGATACCATGCCAAGTTTCAACTTTTTCAGAGTTCATTTGTAGTGCTTTTCAATTTCCGGTCATTTAGTTCTTAAAACAAATCATTGAATGCATGAAAAATAGCAAATGAAGGCAGAAATGGTTGAAAGATGATGGCGTCGCTTTGAATGGTGCATACCGAATGCACAAAAAGTCTGGAGTTGTAATAAGTTTAAAAAAATGAAATGCCTTTGTAACAGATGAGTTTAATTTCGTCAGAAACCTGAATACTTCGAAAGAGATTGTCTAGTTTGTAAACGAAGTGCATCCAGTTTTTGCCGTAACCCTCTCTACTTTTTTGAACAATCTATGTGGGTGAAATGATGATACCATGCCAAGTTTCAACTTTTTCAGAGTTCATTTGTAGTGCTTTTCAATTTCCGGTCATTTAGTTCTTAAAACAAATCATTGAATGCATGAAAAATAGCAGATGAAGGCAGAAATGGTTGAAAGTTGATGGCGTCGCTTTGAATGGTGCATAGTGAATGCACAAAAAGTCTGGAGTTGTAATAAGTTTAAAAAAATGAAATGCATTTGTAACAGATGAGTTTAATTTCGTCAGAAACCTGAATACTTCGAAAGAGATTGGCCAGTTTGTAAACGAAGTGCATCCAGTTTTTGCCGTAACCCTCTCTACTTTTTTGAACAATCTATGTGGGTGAAATGATGATACCATGCCAAGTTTCAACTTTTTCAGAGTTCATTTGTAGTGCTTTTCAATTTCCAGGTCATTTAGTTCTCAAAACAAATCATTGAATGCATGAAAAATAGCAAATGAAGGCAGAAATTGTTGAAAGTTGATGGCGTCGCTTTGAATGGTGCATACCGAATGCACAAAAAGTCTCGATTTGTAATAAGTTTAAAAAAATGAAATGCCTTTGTAACAGATGAGTTTAATTTCGTCAGAAACCTGAATACTTCGAAAGAGATTGTCCAGTTTGTAAACGAAGTGCATCCAGTTTTTGCCGTAACCCTCTCTACTTTTTTAAACAATCTATGTGGGTGAAATGATGATACCATGCCAAGTTTCAACTTTTTCAGAGTTCATTTGTAGTGCTTTTCAATTTCCAGGTCATTTAGTTCTCAAAACAAATCATTGAATGCATGAAAAATAGCAAATGAAGGCAGAAATTGTTGAAAGTTGATGGCGTCGCTTTGAATGGTGCATACCGAATGCACAAAAAGTCTCGAGTTGTAATAAGTTTAAAAAAATGAAATGCCTTTGTAACAGATGAGTTTAATTTCGTCAGAAACCTGAATACTTCGAAAGAGATTGTCCAGTTTGTAAACGAAGTGCATCGAGTTTTTGCCGTAACCCTCTCTACTTTTTTGAACAATCTATGTGGGTGAAATGATGATACCATGCCAAGTTTCAACTTTTTCAGAGTTCATTTGTAGTGCTTTTCAATTTCCAGGTCATTTAGTTCTCAAAACAAATCATTGAATGCATGAAAAATAGCAAATGAAGTTAGAAACGGTTGAAAGTTGATGGCGTCGCTTTGAATGGTGCATAGTGAATGCACAAAAAGTCTGGAGTTGTAATAAGTTTAAAAAAATGAAATGCCTTTCTAACAGATGAGTTTAATTTCGTCAGAAACCTGAATACTTCGAAAGAGATTGTCCAGTTTGTGAACGAAGTGCATCCAGTTTTTGCCGTAACCCTCTCTACTTTTTTGAACAATCTATGTGGGTGAAATGATGATACCATGCCAAGTTTCAACTTTTTCAGAGTTCATTTTTAGTGCTTTTCAATTTCCAGGTCATTTAGTTCTCAAAACAAATCATTGAATGCATGAAAAATATCAAATGAAGGCAGAAATGGTTGAAAGTTGATGGCGTCGCTTTGAATGGTGCATACCGAATGCACAAAAAGTCGGGAGTTGTAATAAGTTTAAAAAAGTGAAATGCCTTTGTAACATATGAGTTTAATCTCGTCAGAAACCTGAATACTTCGAAAGAGATTGGCCAGTTTGTAAAAGAAGTGCATCCAGTTGTTGCCGTAACCCTCTCTACTTTTTTGAACAATCTATGTGGGTGAAATGATGATACCATGCCAAGTTTCAACTTTTTCAGAGTTCATTTGTAGTGCTTTTCAATTTCCAGGTCATTTAGTTCTCAAAACAAATCATTGAATGCATGAAAAATATCAAATGAAGGCAGAAATGGTTGAAAGTTGATGGCGTCGCTTTGAGTGGTGCATACTGAATGCACAAAAAGTCTCGAGTTGTAATAAGTTTAAAAAAATGAAATGCATTTGTAACAGATGAGTTTAATTTCGTCAAAAACTTGAATACTTCGAAAGAGATTGGCCAGTTTGTAAACGAAGTGCATCCAGTTTTTGCCGTAACCCTCTCTACTTTTTTGAACAATCTATGTGGGTGAAATGATGATACCATGCCATGTTTCAACTTTTTCAGAGTTCATTTGTAGTGCTTTTCAATTTCTAGGTCATTTAGTTCTCAAAACAAATCATTGAATGCATGAAAAATAGCAAATGAAGGCAGAAATGGTTGAAAGTTGATGGCGTCGCTTTGAATGGTGCATAGTGAATGCACAAAAAGTCTGGAGTTGTAATAAGTTTAAAAAAATGAAATGCCTTTGTAACAGATGAGTTTAATTTCGTCAAAAACCTGAATACTTCGAAAGAGATTGTCCAGTTTGTAAACGAAGTGCATCCAGTTTTTGCCGTAACCCTCTCTACTTTTTTAAACAATCTATGTGGGTGAAATACTGATACCATGCCAAGTTTCAACTTTTTCAGAGTTCATTTGTAGTGCTTTTCAATTTCCAGGTCATTTAGTTCTCAAAACAAATCATTGAATGCATGAAAAATAGCAAATGAAGGCAGAAATGGTTGAAAGTTGATGGCATTGCTTTGAATGGTAAATACCGAATGCACAAAAAGTCGGGAGTTGTAATAAGTTTAAAAAAGTGAAATGCCTTTGTAACATATGAGTTTAATCTCGTCAGAAACCTGAATACTTCGAAAGTGATTGGCCAGTTTGTAAACGAAGTGCATCCAGTTTTTGCCGTAACCCTCTCTACTTTTTTGAACAATCTATGTGGGTGAAATGATGATACCATGCCAAGTTTCAACTTTTTCAGAGTTCATTTGTAGTGCTTTTCAATTTCCAGGTCATTTAGTTCTCAAAACAAATCATTGAATGCATGAAAAATAGCAAATGAAGGCAGAAATGGTTGAAACTTAATGGCGTCGCTTTGAATGGTGCATACCGAATGCACAAAAAGTCGGGAGTTGTAATAAGTTTAAAAAAGTGAAATGCCTTTGTAACAGATGAGTTTAATTTCGTTAGAAACCTGAATACTTCGAAAGAGATTGGCCAGTTTGTAAACGAAGTGCATCCAGTTTTTGCCGTAACCCTCTCTACTTTTTTGAACAATCTATGTGGGTGAAATGATGATACCATGCCAAGTTTCAACTTTTTCAGAGTTCATTTGTAGTGCTTTTCAATTTCCAGGTCATTTAGTTCTCAAAACAAATCATTGAATGCATGAAAAATAGCAGATGAAGGCAGAAATGGTTGAAAGTTGATGGCGTCGCTTTGAATGGTGCATAGTGAATGCACAAAAAGTCTGGAGTTGTAATAAGTTTAAAAAAATGAAATGCCTTTGTAACAGATGAGTTTAATTTCGTCAGAAACCTGAATACTTCGAAAGAGATTGTCCAGTTTGTAAACGAAGTGCATCCAGTTTTTGCCGTAACCCTCTCTACTTTTTTAAACAATCTATGTGGGTGAAATGATGATACCATGCCAAGTTTCAACTTTTTCAGAGTTCATTTGTAGTGCTTTTCAATTTCCAGGTCATTTAGTTCTCAAAACAAATCATTGAATGCATGAAAAATATCAAATGAAGGCAGAAATGGTTGAAAGTTGATGGCGTCGCTTTGAATGGTGCATACCGAATGCACAAAAAGTCTGGAGTTGTAGTAAGTTTAAAAAAATGAAATGCCTTTGTAACAGATGAGTTTAATTTCATCAGAAACCTGAATACTTCGAAAGAGATTGGCCAGTTTATAAACGAAGTGCATCCAGTTTTTGCCGTAACCCTCACTACTTTTTTGAACAATCTATGTGGGTGAAATGATGATACCATGCCAAGTTTCAACTTTTTCAGAGTTCATTTGTAGTGCTTTTCAATTTCCAGCTCATTTCGTTCTCAAAACAAATCATTGAATGCATGAAAAATAGCAAATGAAGGCAGAAATGGTTGAAAGATGATGGCGTCGCTTTGAATGGTGCATACCGAATGCACAAAAAGTCTGGAGTTGTAATAAGTTTAAAAAAATGAAATGCCTTTGTAACAGATGAGTTTAATTTCGTCAGAAACCTGAATACTTCGAAAGAGATTGTCCAGTTTGTAAACGAAGTGCATCCGGTTTTTGCCGTAACCCTCTCTACTTTTTTGAACAATCTATGTGGGTGAAATGATGATACCATGCCAAGTTTCAACTTTTTCAGATTTCATTTGTAGTGCTTTTCAATTTCCAGCTCATTTCGTTCTCAAAACAAATCATTGAATGCATGAAAAATAGCAAATGAAGGAAGAAATGGTTGAAAGTTGATGGCGTCGCTTTGAATGGTGCATACCGAATGCACAAAAAGTCGGGAGTTGTAATAAGTTTAAAAAAGTGAAATGCCTTTGTAACAGATGAGTTTAATCTCGTCAGAAACCTGAATACTTCGAAAGAGATTGGCCAGTTTGTAAACGAAGTGCATCCAGTTTTTGCCGTAACCCTCTCTACTTTTTTAAACAATCTATGTGGGTGAAATGATGATACCATGCCAAGTTTCAACTTTTTCAGAGTTCATTTGTAGTGCTTTTCCTTTTCCAGGTCATTTAGTTCTGAAAACAAATCATTGAATGCATGAAAAATAGCAAATGAAGGCAGAAATGGTTGAAAGTTGATGGCGTCGCTTTGAATGGTGCATACCGAATGCACAAAAAGTCGGGAGTTGTAATAAGTTTAAAAAAGTGAAATGCCTTTGTAACAGATGAGTTTAATCTCGTGAGAAACCTGAATACTTCGAAAGAGATTGGCCAGTTTGTAAACGAAGTGCATCCAGTTTTTGCCGTAACCCTCTCTACTTTTTTGAACAATCTATGTGGGTGAAATGATGATACCATGCCAAGTTTCAACTTTTTCAGAGTTCATTTGTAGTGCTTTTCAATTTCCAGGTCATTTAGTTCTCAAAACAAATCATTGAATGCATGAAAAATATCAAATGAAGGCAGAAATGGTTGAAAGTTGATGGCGTCGCTTTGAATGGTGCATACTGAATGCACAAAAAGTCTGGAGTTGTAATAAGTTTAAAAAAATGAAATGCCTTTGTAACAGATGAGTTTAATTTCGTCAGAAACTTGAATACTTCGAAAGAGATTGTCCAGTTTGTAAACGAAGTGCATCCAGTTTTTGCCGTAACCCTCTCTACTTTTTTGAACAATCTATGTGGGTGAAATGATGATACCATGCCAAGCTTCAACTTTTTCAGAGTTCATTTGTAGTGCTTTTCAATTTCCAGGTCGTTTAGTTCTCAAAACAAATCATTGAATGCATGAAAAATATCAAATGAAGGCAGAAATGGTTGAAAGTTGATGGTGTCGCTTTGAATGGTGCATACTGAATGCACAAAAAGTCTGGAGTTGTAATAAGTTAAAAAAAATGAAATGCATTTGTAACAGATGAGTTTAATTTCGTAAGAAACCTGAATACTTCGAAAGAGATTGTCCAGTTTGTAAACGAAGTGCATCCAGTTTTTGCCGTAACCCTCTCTACTTTTTTGAACAATCTATGTGGGTGAAATGATGATACCATGCCAAGTTTCAACTTTTTCAGAGTTCATTTGTAGTGCTTTTCAATTTCCAGGTCATTTAGTTCTCAAAACAAATCATTGAATGCATGAAAAATATCAAATGAAGGCAGAAATGGTTGAAAGTTGATGGCGTCGCTTTGAATGGTGCATACCGAATGCACAAAAAGTCTGGAGTTGTAGTAAGTTTAAAAAAATGAAATGCCTTTGTAACAGATGAGTTTAATTTCATCAGAAACCTGAATACTTCGAAAGAGATTGTCCAGTTTGTAAACGAAGTGCATCCAGTTTTTGCCGTAACCCTCTCTACTTTTTTGAACAATCTATGTGGGTGAAATGATGATACCATGCCAAGTTTCAACTTTTTCAGAGTTCATTTGTAGTGCTTTTCAATTTCCAGGTCATTTAGTTCTCAAAACAAATCATTGAATGCATGAAAAATAGCAAATGAAGGCAGAAACGGTTGAAAGTTGATGGCGTCGCTTTGAATGGTGCATAGTGAATGCACAAAAAGTCTGGAGTTGTAATAAGTTTAAAAAAATGAAATGCCTTTGTAACAGATGAGTTTAATTTCGTCGGAAACTTGAATACTTCGAAAGAGATTGTCCAGTTTGTAAACGAAGTGCATCTAGTTTTTGCCGTAACCCTCTCTACTTTTTTAAACAATCTATGTGGGTGAAATGCTGATACCATGCCAAGTTTCAACTTTTTCAGAGTTCATTTGTAGTGCTTTTCAATTTCCAGGTCATTTAGTTCTCAAAACAAATCATTGAATGCATGAAAAATAGCAAATGAAGGCAGAAATGGTTGAAAGTTGATGGCGTCGCTTTGAATGGTGCATACCGAATGCACAAAAAGTCTGGAGTTGTAATAAGTTTAAAAAAATGAAATGCCTTTGTAACAGATGAGTTTAATTTCGTCAGAAACCTGAATACTTCGAAAGAGATTGTCCAGTTTGTAAACGAAGTGCATCCAGTTTTTGCCGTAACCCTCTCTACTTTTTTGAACAATCTATGTGGGTGAAATGATGATACCATGCCAAGTTTCAACTTTTTCAGAGTTCATTTGTAGTGCTTTTCAATTTCCAGGTCATTTAGTTCTCAAAACAAATCATTGAATGCATGAAAAATATCAAATGAAGGCAGAAATGGTTGAAAGTTGATGGCGTCGCTTTGAATGGTGCATACCGAATGCACAAAAAGTCTGGAGTTGTAGTAAGTTTAAAAAAATGAAATGCCTTTGTAACAGATGAGTTTAATCTCGTGAGAAACCTGAATACTTGGAAAGAGATTGGCCAGTTTGTAAACGAAGTGCATACAGTTTTTGCCGTAACCCTCTCTACTTTTTTGAACAATCTATGTGGGTGAAATGATGATACCATGCCAAGTTTCAACTTTTTCAGAGTTCATTTGTAGTGCTTTTCAATTTCCAGGTCATTTAGTTCTCAAAACAAATCATTGAATGCATGAAAAATATCAAATGAAGGCAGAAATGGTTGAAAGTTGATGGCGTCACTTTGAATGGTGCATACTGAATGCACAAAAAGTCTGGAGTTGTAATAAGTTAAAAAAATGAAATGCATTTGTAACAGATGAGTTTAATTTCGTCAGAAACCTGAATACTTCGAAAGAGATTGTCAAGTTTGTAAACGAAGTGCATCCAGTTTTTGCCGTAACCCTCTCTACTTTTTTGAACAATCTATGTGGGTGAAATGATGATACCATGCCAAGTTTCAACTTTTTCAGAGTTCATTTGTAGTGCTTTTCAATTTCCAGGTCATTTAGTTCTCAAAACAAATCATTGAATGCATGAAAAATAGCAAATGAAGGCAGAAACGGTTGAAAGTTGATGGCATCGCTTTGAATGGTGCATAGTGAATGCACAAAAAGTCTGGAGTTGTAATAAGTTTAAAAAAATGAAATGCCTTTGTAACAGATGAGTTTAATTTCGTCAGAAACTTGAATACTTCGAAAGATATTGTCCAGTTTGTAAGCGAAGTGCATCTAGTTTTTGCCGTAACCCTCTCTACTTTTTTAAACAATCTATGTGGGTGAAATGCTGATACCATGCCAAGTTTCAACTTTTTCAGAGTTCATTTGTAGTGCTTTTCAATTTCCAGGTCATTTAGTTCTCAAAACAAATCATTGAATGCATGAAAAATAGCAAATGAAGGCAGAAATGGTTGAAAGTTGATGGCGTCGCTTTGAATGGTGCATACCGAATGCACAAAAAGTCTGGAGTTGTAATAAGTTTAAAAAAATGAAATGCCTTTGTAACAGATGAGTTTAATTTCGTCAGAAACCTGAATACTTCGAAAGAGATTGTCCAGTTTGTAAACGAAGTGCATCCAGTTTTTGCCGTAACCCTCTCTACTTTTTTGAACAATCTATGTGGGTGAAATGATGATACCATGCCAAGTTTCAACTTTTTCAGAGTTCATTTGTAGTGCTTTTCAATTTCCAGGTCATTTAGTTCTCAAAACAAATCATTGAATGCATGAAAAATATCAAATGAAGGCAGAAATGGTTGAAAGTTGATGGCGTCGCTTTGAATGGTGCATACCGAATGCACAAAAAGTCTGGAGTTGTAGTAAGTTTAAAAAAATGAAATGCCTTTGTAACAGATGAGTTTAATTTCATCAGAAACCTGAATACTTCGAAAGAGATTGTCCAGTTTATAAACGAAGTGCATCCAGTTTTTGCCGTAACCCTCACTACTTTTTTGAACAATCTATGTGGGTGAAATGCTGATACCATGCCAAGTTTCAACTTTTTCAGAGTTCATTTGTAGTGCTTTTCAATTTCCAGCTCATTTCGTTCTCAAAACAAATCATTGAATGCATGAAAAATAGCAAATGAAGGCAGAAATGGTTGAAAGATGATGGCGTCGCTTTGAATGGTGCATACCGAATGCACAAAAAGTCTGGAGTTGTAATAAGTTTAAAAAAATGAAATGCCTTTGTAACAGATGAGTTTAATTTCGTCAGAAACCTGAATACTTCGAAAGAGATTGTCCAGTTTGTAAACGAAGTGCATCCGGTTTTTGCCGTAACCCTCTCTACTTTTTTGAACAATCTATGTGGGTGAAATGATGATACCATGCCAAGTTTCAACTTTTTCAGATTTCATTTGTAGTGCTTTTCAATTTCCAGCTCATTTCGTTCTCAAAACAAATCATTGAATGCATGAAAAATAGCAAATGAAGGAAGAAATGGTTGAAAGTTGATGGCGTCGCTTTGAATGGTGCATACCGAATGCACAAAAAGTCGGGAGTTGTAATAAGTTTAAAAAAGTGAAATGCCTTTGTAACAGATGAGTTTAATTTCGTCAGAAACCTGAATACTTCGAAAGAGATTGTCCAGTTTGTAAACGAAGTGCATCCGGTTTTTGCCGTAACCCTCTCTACTTTTTTGAACAATCTATGTGGGTGAAATGATGATACCATGCCAAGTTTCAACTTTTTCAGATTTCATTTGTAGTGCTTTTCAATTTCCAGCTCATTTCGTTCTCAAAACAAATCATTGAATGCATGAAAAATAGCAAATGAAGGAAGAAATGGTTGAAAGTTGATGGCGTCGCTTTGAATGGTGCATACCGAATGCACAAAAAGTCGGGAGTTGTAATAAGTTTAAAAAAGTGAAATGCCTTTGTAACAGATGAGTTTAATCTCGTCAGAAACCTGAATACTTCGAAAGAGATTGGCCAGTTTGTAAACGAAGTGCATCCAGTTTTTGCCGTAAGCCTCTCTACTTTTTTAAACAATCTATGTGGGTGAAATGATGATACCATGCCAAGTTTCAACTTTTTCAGAGTTCATTTGTAGTGCTTTTCCTTTTCCAGGTCATTTAGTTCTGAAAACAAATCATTGAATGCATGAAAAATAGCAAATGAAGGCAGAAATGGTTGAAAGTTGATGGCGTCGCTTTGAATGGTGCATACCGAATGCACAAAAAGTCGGGAGTTGTAATAAGTTTAAAAAAGTGAAATGCCTTTGTAACAGATGAGTTTAATCTCGTGAGAAACCTGAATACTTCGAAAGAGATTGGCCAGTTTGTAAACGAAGTGCATCCAGTTTTTGCCGTAACCCTCTCTACTTTTTTGAACAATCTATGTGGGTGAAATGATGATACCATGCCAAGTTTCAACTTTTTCAGAGTTCATTTGTAGTGCTTTTCAATTTCCAGGTCATTTAGTTCTCAAAACAAATCATTGAATGCATGAAAAATATCAAATGAAGGCAGAAATGGTTGAAAGTTGATGGCGTCGCTTTGAATGGTGCATACTGAATGCACAAAAAGTCTGGAGTTGTAATAAGTTTAAAAAAATGAAATGCCTTTGTAACAGATGAGTTTAATTTCGTCAGAAACCTGAATACTTCGAAAGAGATTGTCCAGTTTGTAAACGAAGTGCATCCAGTTTTTGCCGTAACCCTCTCTACTTTTTTGAACAATCTATGTGGGTGAAATGATGATACCATGCCAAGCTTCAACTTTTTCAGAGTTCATTTGTAGTGCTTTTCAATTTCCAGGTCGTTTAGTTCTCAAAACAAATCATTGAATGCATGAAAAATATCAAATGAAGGCAGAAATGGTTGAAAGTTGATGGTGTCGCTTTGAATGGTGCATACTGAATGCACAAAAAGTCTGGAGTTGTAATAAGTTAAAAAAAATGAAATGCATTTGTAACAGATGAGTTTAATTTCGTAAGAAACCTGAATACTTCGAAAGAGATTGTCCAGTTTGTAAACGAAGTGCATCCAGTTTTTGCCGTAACCCTCTCTACTTTTTTGAACAATCTATGTGGGTGAAATGATGATACCATGCCAAGTTTCAACTTTTTCAGAGTTCATTTGTAGTGCTTTTCAATTTCCAGGTCATTTAGTTCTCAAAACAAATCATTGAATGCATGAAAAATATCAAATGAAGGCAGAAATGGTTGAAAGTTGATGGCGTCGCTTTGAATGGTGCATACCGAATGCACAAAAAGTCTGGAGTTGTAGTAAGTTTAAAAAAATGAAATGCCTTTGTAACAGATGAGTTTAATTTCATCAGAAACCTGAATACTTCGAAAGAGATTGTCCAGTTTATAAACGAAGTGCATCCAGTTTTTGCCGTAACCCTCACTACTTTTTTGAACAATCTATGTGGGTGAAATGATGATACCATGCCAAGTTTCAACTTTTTCAGAGTTCATTTGTAGTGCTTTTCAATTTCCAGGTCATTTAGTTCTCAAAACAAATCATTGAATGCATGAAAAATAGCAAATGAAGGCAGAAACGGTTGAAAGTTGATGGCGTCGCTTTGAATGGTGCATAGTGAATGCACAAAAAGTCTGGAGTTGTAATAAGTTTAAAAAAATGAAATGCCTTTGTAACAGATGAGTTTAATTTCGTCGGAAACTTGAATACTTCGAAAGAGATTGTCCAGTTTGTAAACGAAGTGCATCTAGTTTTTGCCGTAACCCTCTCTACTTTTTTAAACAATCTATGTGGGTGAAATGCTGATACCATGCCAAGTTTCAACTTTTTCAGAGTTCATTTGTAGTGCTTTTCAATTTCCAGGTCATTTAGTTCTCAAAACAAATCATTGAATGCATGAAAAATAGCAAATGAAGGCAGAAATGGTTGAAAGTTGATGGCGTCGCTTTGAATGGTGCATACCGAATGCACAAAAAGTCTGGAGTTGTAATAAGTTTAAAAAAATGAAATGCCTTTGTAACAGATGAGTTTAATTTCGTCAGAAACCTGAATACTTCGAAAGAGATTGTCCAGTTTGTAAACGAAGTGCATCCAGTTTTTGCCGTAACCCTCTCTACTTTTTTGAACAATCTATGTGGGTGAAATGATGATACCATGCCAAGTTTCAACTTTTTCAGAGTTCATTTGTAGTGCTTTTCAATTTCCAGGTCATTTAGTTCTCAAAACAAATCATTGAATGCATGAAAAATATCAAATGAAGGCAGAAATGGTTGAAAGTTGATGGCGTCGCTTTGAATGGTGCATACCGAATGCACAAAAAGTCTGGAGTTGTAGTAAGTTTAAAAAAATGAAATGCCTTTGTAACAGATGAGTTTAATTTCATCAGAAACCTGAATACTTCGAAAGAGATTGGCCAGTTTGTAAACGAAGTGCATCCAGTTTTTGCCGTAACCCTCTCTACTTTTTTGAACAATCTATGTGGGTGAAATGATGATACCATGCCAAGTTTCAACTTTTTCAGAGTTCATTTGTAGTGCTTTTCAATTTCCAGGTCATTTAGTTCTCAAAACAAATCATTGAATGCATGAAAAATATCAAATGAAGGCAGAAATGGTTGAAAGTTGATGGCGTCGCTTTGAATGGTGCATACTGAATGCACAAAAAGTCTGGAGTTGTAATAAGTTTAAAAAAATGAAATGCCTTTGTAACAGATGAGTTTAATTTCGTCAGAAACCTGAATACTTCGAAAGAGATTGTCCAGTTTGTAAACGAAGTGCATCCAGTTTTTGCCGTAACCCTCTCTACTTTTTTGAACAATCTATGTGGGTGAAATGATGATACCATGCCAAGCTTCAACTTTTTCAGAGTTCATTTGTAGTGCTTTTCAATTTCCAGGTCGTTTAGTTCTCAAAACAAATCATTGAATGCATGAAAAATATCAAATGAAGGCAGAAATGGTTGAAAGTTGATGGTGTCGCTTTGAATGGTGCATACTGAATGCACAAAAAGTCTGGAGTTGTAATAAGTTAAAAAAAATGAAATGCATTTGTAACAGATGAGTTTAATTTCGTAAGAAACCTGAATACTTCGAAAGAGATTGTCCAGTTTGTAAACGAAGTGCATCCAGTTTTTGCCGTAACCCTCTCTACTTTTTTGAACAATCTATGTGGGTGAAATGATGATACCATGCCAAGTTTCAACTTTTTCAGAGTTCATTTGTAGTGCTTTTCAATTTCCAGGTCATTTAGTTCTCAAAACAAATCATTGAATGCATGAAAAATATCAAATGAAGGCAGAAATGGTTGAAAGTTGATGGCGTCGCTTTGAATGGTGCATACCGAATGCACAAAAAGTCTGGAGTTGTAGTAAGTTTAAAAAAATGAAATGCCTTTGTAACAGATGAGTTTAATTTCATCAGAAACCTGAATACTTCGAAAGAGATTGTCCAGTTTATAAACGAAGTGCATCCAGTTTTTGCCGTAACCCTCACTACTTTTTTGAACAATCTATGTGGGTGAAATGATGATACCATGCCAAGTTTCAACTTTTTCAGAGTTCATTTGTAGTGCTTTTCAATTTCCAGGTCATTTAGTTCTCAAAACAAATCATTGAATGCATGAAAAATAGCAAATGAAGGCAGAAACGGTTGAAAGTTGATGGCGTCGCTTTGAATGGTGCATAGTGAATGCACAAAAAGTCTGGAGTTGTAATAAGTTTAAAAAAATGAAATGCCTTTGTAACAGATGAGTTTAATTTCGTCGGAAACTTGAATACTTCGAAAGAGATTGTCCAGTTTGTAAACGAAGTGCATCTAGTTTTTGCCGTAACCCTCTCTACTTTTTTAAACAATCTATGTGGGTGAAATGCTGATACCATGCCAAGTTTCAACTTTTTCAGAGTTCATTTGTAGTGCTTTTCAATTTCCAGGTCATTTAGTTCTCAAAACAAATCATTGAATGCATGAAAAATAGCAAATGAAGGCAGAAATGGTTGAAAGTTGATGGCGTCGCTTTGAATGGTGCATACCGAATGCACAAAAAGTCTGGAGTTGTAATAAGTTTAAAAAAATGAAATGCCTTTGTAACAGATGAGTTTAATTTCGTCAGAAACCTGAATACTTCGAAAGAGATTGTCCAGTTTGTAAACGAAGTGCATCCAGTTTTTGCCGTAACCCTCTCTACTTTTTTGAACAATCTATGTGGGTGAAATGATGATACCATGCCAAGTTTCAACTTTTTCAGAGTTCATTTGTAGTGCTTTTCAATTTCCAGGTCATTTAGTTCTCAAAACAAATCATTGAATGCATGAAAAATATCAAATGAAGGCAGAAATGGTTGAAAGTTGATGGCGTCGCTTTGAATGGTGCATACCGAATGCACAAAAAGTCTGGAGTTGTAGTAAGTTTAAAAAAATGAAATGCCTTTGTAACAGATGAGTTTAATTTCATCAGAAACCTGAATACTTCGAAAGAGATTGGCCAGTTTGTAAACGAAGTGCATCCAGTTTTTGCCGTAACCCTCTCTACTTTTTTGAACAATCTATGTGGGTGAAATGATGATACCATGCCAAGTTTCAACTTTTTCAGAGTTCATTTGTAGTGCTTTTCAATTTCCAGGTCATTTAGTTCTCAAAACAAATCATTGAATGCATGAAAAATATCAAATGAAGGCAGAAATGGTTGAAAGTTGATGGCGTCGCTTTGAATGGTGCATACTGAATGCACAAAAAGTCTGGAGTTGTAATAAGTTTAAAAAAATGAAATGCCTTTGTAACAGATGAGTTTAATTTCGTCAGAAACCTGAATACTTCGAAAGAGATTGTCCAGTTTGTAAACGAAGTGCATCCAGTTTTTGCCGTAACCCTCTCTACTTTTTTGAACAATCTATGTGGGTGAAATGATGATACCATGCCAAGCTTCAACTTTTTCAGAGTTCATTTGTAGTGCTTTTCAATTTCCAGGTCGTTTAGTTCTCAAAACAAATCATTGAATGCATGAAAAATATCAAATGAAGGCAGAAATGGTTGAAAGTTGATGGTGTCGCTTTGAATGGTGCATACTGAATGCACAAAAAGTCTGGAGTTGTAATAAGTTAAAAAAATGAAATGCATTTGTAACAGATGAGTTTAATTTCGTAAGAAACCTGAATACTTCGAAAGAGATTGTCCAGTTTGTAAACGAAGTGCATCCAGTTTTTGCCGTAACCCTCTCTACTTTTTTGAACAATCTATGTGGGTGAAATGATGATACCATGCCAAGTTTCAACTTTTTCAGAGTTCATTTGTAGTGCTTTTCAATTTCCAGGTCATTTAGTTCTCAAAACAAATCATTGAATGCATGAAAAATATCAAATGAAGGCAGAAATGGTTGAAAGTTGATGGCGTCGCTTTGAATGGTGCATACCGAATGCACAAAAAGTCTGGAGTTGTAGTAAGTTTAAAAAAATGAAATGCCTTTGTAACAGATGAGTTTAATTTCATCAGAAACCTGAATACTTCGAAAGAGATTGTCCAGTTTATAAACGAAGTGCATCCAGTTTTTGCCGTAACCCTCACTACTTTTTTGAACAATCTATGTGGGTGAAATGATGATACCATGCCAAGTTTCAACTTTTTCAGAGTTCATTTGTAGTGCTTTTCAATTTCCAGGTCATTTAGTTCTCAAAACAAATCATTGAATGCATGAAAAATAGCAAATGAAGGCAGAAACGGTTGAAAGTTGATGGCGTCGCTTTGAATGGTGCATAGTGAATGCACAAAAAGTCTGGAGTTGTAATAAGTTTAAAAAAATGAAATGCCTTTGTAACAGATGAGTTTAATTTCGTCGGAAACTTGAATACTTCGAAAGAGATTGTCCAGTTTGTAAACGAAGTGCATCTAGTTTTTGCCGTAACCCTCTCTACTTTTTTAAACAATCTATGTGGGTGAAATGCTGATACCATGCCAAGTTTCAACTTTTTCAGAGTTCATTTGTAGTGCTTTTCAATTTCCAGGTCATTTAGTTCTCAAAACAAATCATTGAATGCATGAAAAATAGCAAATGAAGGCAGAAATGGTTGAAAGTTGATGGCGTCGCTTTGAATGGTGCATACCGAATGCACAAAAAGTCTGGAGTTGTAATAAGTTTAAAAAAATGAAATGCCTTTGTAACAGATGAGTTTAATTTCGTCAGAAACCTGAATACTTCGAAAGAGATTGTCCAGTTTGTAAACGAAGTGCATCCAGTTTTTGCCGTAACCCTCTCTACTTTTTTGAACAATCTATGTGGGTGAAATGATGATACCATGCCAAGTTTCAACTTTTTCAGAGTTCATTTGTAGTGCTTTTCAATTTCCAGGTCATTTAGTTCTCAAAACAAATCATTGAATGCATGAAAAATATCAAATGAAGGCAGAAATGGTTGAAAGTTGATGGCGTCGCTTTGAATGGTGCATACCGAATGCACAAAAAGTCTGGAGTTGTAGTAAGTTTAAAAAAATGAAATGCCTTTGTAACAGATGAGTTTAATTTCATCAGAAACCTGAATACTTCGAAAGAGATTGTCCAGTTTATAAACGAAGTGCATCCAGTTTTTGCCGTAACCCTCACTACTTTTTTGAACAATCTATGTGGGTGAAATGATGATACCATGCCAAGTTTCAACTTTTTCAGAGTTCATTTGTAGTGCTTTTCAATTTCCAGCTCATTTCGTTCTCAAAACAAATCATTGAATGCATGAAAAATAGCAAATGAAGGCAGAAATGGTTGAAAGATGATGGCGTCGCTTTGAATGGTGCATACCGAATGCACAAAAAGTCTGGAGTTGTAATAAGTTTAAAAAAATGAAATGCCTTTGTAACAGATGAGTTTAATTTCGTCAGAAACCTGAATACTTCGAAAGAGATTGTCCAGTTTGTAAACGAAGTGCATCCGGTTTTTGCCGTAACCCTCTCTACTTTTTTGAACAATCTATGTGGGTGAAATGATGATACCATGCCAAGTTTCAACTTTTTCAGATTTCATTTGTAGTGCTTTTCAATTTCCAGCTCATTTCGTTCTCAAAACAAATCATTGAATGCATGAAAAATAGCAAATGAAGGAAGAAATGGTTGAAAGTTGATGGCGTCGCTTTGAATGGTGCATACCGAATGCACAAAAAGTCGGGAGTTGTAATAAGTTTAAAAAAGTGAAATGCCTTTGTAACAGATGAGTTTAATCTCGTCAGAAACCTGAATACTTCGAAAGAGATTGGCCAGTTTGTAAACGAAGTGCATCCAGTTTTTGCCGTAAGCCTCTCTACTTTTTTAAACAATCTATGTGGGTGAAATGATGATACCATGCCAAGTTTCAACTTTTTCAGAGTTCATTTGTAGTGCTTTTCCATTTCCAGGTCATTTAGTTCTGAAAACAAATCATTGAATGCATGAAAAATAGCAAATGAAGGCAGAAATGGTTGAAAGTTGATGGCGTCGCTTTGAATGGTGCATACCGAATGCACAAAAAGTCGGGAGTTGTAATAAGTTTAAAAAAGTGAAATGCCTTTGTAACAGATGAGTTTAATCTCGTGAGAAACCTGAATACTTCGAAAGAGATTGGCCAGTTTGTAAACGAAGTGCATCCAGTTTTTGCCGTAACCCTCTCTACTTTTTTGAACAATCTATGTGGGTGAAATGATGATACCATGCCAAGTTTCAACTTTTTCAGAGTTCATTTGTAGTGCTTTTCAATTTCCAGGTCATTTAGTTCTCAAAACAAATCATTGAATGCATGAAAAATATCAAATGAAGGCAGAAATGGTTGAAAGTTGATGGCGTCGCTTTGAATGGTGCATACTGAATGCACAAAAAGTCTGGAGTTGTAATAAGTTTAAAAAAATGAAATGCCTTTGTAACAGATGAGTTTAGTTTCGTCAGAAACCTGAATACTTCGAAAGAGATTGTCCAGTTTGTAAACGAAGTGCATCCAGTTTTTGCCGTAACCCTCTCTACTTTTTTGAACAATCTATGTGGGTGAAATGATGATACCATGCCAAGCTTCAACTTTTTCAGAATTCATTTGTAGTGCTTTTCAATTTCCAGGTCGTTTAGTTCTCAAAACAAATCATTGAATGCATGAAAAATATCAAATGAAGGCAGAAATGGTTGAAAGTTGATGGTGTCGCTTTGAATGGTGCATACTGAATGCACAAAAAGTCTGGAGTTGTAATAAGTTAAAAAAAATGAAATGCATTTGTAACAGATGAGTTTAATTTCGTAAGAAACCTGAATACTTCGAAAGAGATTGTCCAGTTTGTAAACGAAGTGCATCCAGTTTTTGCCGTAACCCTCTCTACTTTTTTGAACAATCTATGTGGGTGAAATGATGATACCATGCCAAGTTTCAACTTTTTCAGAGTTCATTTGTAGTTCTTTTCAATTTCCAGCTCATTTCGTTCTCAAAACAAATCATTGAATGCATGAAAAATAGGAAATGAAGGCAGAAATGGTTGAAAGATGATGGCGTCGCTTCGAATGGTGCATACCGAATGCACAAAAAGTCTGGAGTTGTAATAAGTTTAAAAAAATGAAATGCCTTTGTAACAGATGAGTTTAATTTCGTCAGAAACCTGAATACTTCGAAAGAGATTGTCCAGTTTGTAAACGAAGTGCATCCAGTTTTTGCCGTAACCCTCTCTACTTTTTTGAACAATCTATGTGGGTGAAATGATGATACCATGCCAAGTTTCAACTTTTTCAGAGTTCATTTGTAGTGCTTTTCAATTTCCAGGTCATTTAGTTCTCAAAACAAATCATTGAATGCATGAAAAATAGCAAATGAAGGCAGAAATGGTTGAAAGTTGATGGCGTCGCTTTGAATGGTGCATACCGAATGCACAAAAAGTCGGGAGTTGTAATAAGTTTAAAAAAGTGAAATGCCTTTGTAACAGATGAGTTTAATTTCGTCAGAAACCTGAATACTTCGAAAGAGATTGGCCAGTTTGTAAACGAAGTGCATCCAGTTTTTGCCGTAACCCTCTCTACTTTTTTGAACAATCTATGTGGGTGAAATGATGATACCATGCCAAGTTTCAACTTTTTCAGAGTTCATTTGTAGTGCTTTTCAATTTCCAGGTCATTTAGTTCTCAAAACAAATCATTGAATGCATGAAAAATAGCAGATGAAGGCAGAAATGGTTGAAAGTTGATGGCGTCGCTTTGAATGGTGCATAGTGAATGCACAAAAAGTCTGGAGTTGTAATAAGTTTAAAAAAATGAAATGCCTTTGTAACAGATGAGTTTAATTTCGTCAGAAACCTGAATACTTCGAAAGAGATTGTCCAGTTTGCAAACGAAGTGCATCCAGTTTTTGCCGTAACCCTCTCTACTTTTTTAAACAATCTATGTGGGTGAAATGCTGATACCATGCCAAGTTTCAACTTTTTCAGAGTTCATTTGTAGTGCTTTTCAATTTCCAGGTCATTTAGTTCTCAAAACAAATCATTGAATGCATGAGAAATAGCAAATGAAGGCAGAAATGGTTGAAAGTTGATGGCATTGCTTTGAATGGTGCATACCGAGTGCACAAAAAGTCGGGAGTTGTAATAAGTTTAAAAAAGTGAAATGCCTTTGTAACAGATGAGTTTAATCTCGTCAGAAACCTGAATACTTCGAAAGAGATTGTCCAGTTTGTAAACGAAGTGCATCCAGTTTTTGCCGTAACCCTCTCTACTTTTATAAACAATCTATGTGGGTGAAATGATGATACCATGCCAAGTTTCAACTTTTTCAGAGTTCATTTGTAGTGCTTTGCCATTTCCAGGTCATTTAGTTCTGAAAACAAATCATTGAATGCATGAAAAATAGCAAATGAAGGCAGAAATGGTTGAATTTTGATGGCGTCGCTTTGAATGGTACATACCGAATGCACAAAAAGTCGGGAGTTGTAATAAGTTTAAAAAAGTGAAATGCCTTTGTAACAGATGAGTTTAATCTCGTCAGAAACCTGAATACTTCGAAAGAGATTGTCCAGTTTGTAAACGAAGTGCATCCAGTTTTTGCCGTAACCCTCTCTACTTTCTTGAACAATCTATGTGGGTGAAATGATGATACCATGCCAAGTTTCAACTTTTTCAGAGTTCATTTGTAGTGCTTTTCAATTTCCAGGTCATTTAGTTCTCAAAACAAATCATTGAATGCATGAAAAATAGCAAATGAAGGCAGAAATGGTTGAAAGTTGATGGCGTCGCTTTGAATGGTGCATACCGAATGCACAAAAAGTCGGGAGTTGTAATAAGTTTAAAAAAGTGAAATGCCTTTGTAACAGATGAGTTTAATTTCGTCAGAAACCTGAATACTTCCAAAGAGATTGGCCAGTTTGTAAACGAAGTGCATCCAGTTTTTGCCGTAACCCTCTCTACTTTCTTGAACAATCTATGTGGGTGAAATGATGATACCATGCCAAGTTTCAACTTTTTCAGATTTCATTTGTAGTGCTTTTCAATTTCCAGCTCATTTCGTTCTCAAAACAAATCATTGAATGCATGAAAAATAGCAAATGAAGGAAGAAATGGTTGAAAGTTGATGGCGTCGCTTTGAATGGTGCATACCGAATGCACAAAAAGTCGGGAGTTGTAATAAGTTTAAAAAAGTGAAATGCCTTTGTAACAGATGAGTTTAATCTCGTCAGAAACCTGAATACTTCGAAAGAGATTGGCCAGTTTGTAAACGAAGTGCATCCAGTTTTTGCCGTAAGCCTCTCTACTTTTTTGAACAATCTATGTGGGTGAAATGATGATACCATGCCAAGCTTCAACTTTTTCAGAGTTCATTTGTAGTGCTTTTCAATTTCCAGGTCGTTTAGTTCTCAAAACAAATCATTGAATGCATGAAAAATATCAAATGAAGGCAGAAATGGTTGAAAGTTGATGGTGTCGCTTTGAATGGTGCATACTGAATGCACAAAAAGTCTGGAGTTGTAATAAGTTAAAAAAAATGAAATGCATTTGTAACAGATGAGTTTAATTTCGTAAGAAACCTGAATACTTCGAAAGAGATTGTCCAGTTTGTAAACGAAGTGCATCCAGTTTTTGCCGTAACCCTCTCTACTTTTTTGAACAATCTATGTGGGTGAAATGATGATACCATGCCAAGTTTCAACTTTTTCAGAGTTCATTTGTAGTTCTTTTCAATTTCCAGCTCATTTCGTTCTCAAAACAAATCATTGAATGCATGAAAAATAGCAAATGAAGGCAGAAATGGTTGAAAGATGATGGCGTCGCTTTGAATGGTGCATACCGAATGCACAAAAAGTCTGGAGTTGTAATAAGTTTAAAAAAATGAAATGCCTTTGTAACAGATGAGTTTAATTTCGTCAGAAACCTGAATACTTCGAAAGAGATTGTCCAGTTTGTAAACGAAGTGCATCCAGTTTTTGCCGTAACCCTCTCTACTTTTTTGAACAATCTATGTGGGTGAAATGATGATACCATGCCAAGTTTCAACTTTTTCAGAGTTCATTTGTAGTGCTTTTCAATTTCCAGGTCATTTAGTTCTCAAAACAAATCATTCAATGCATGAAAAATAGCAAATGAAGGCAGAAATGGTTGAAAGTTGATGGCGTCACTTTGAATGGTGCATACCGAATGCACAAAAAGTCGGGAGTTGTAATAAGTTTAAAAAAGTGAAATGCCTTTGTAACAGATGAGTTTAATTTCGTCAGAAACCTGAATACTTCGAAAGAGATTGGCCAGTTTGTAAACGAAGTGCATCCAGTTTTTGCCGTAACCCTCTCTACTTTTTTAAACAATCTATGTGGGTGAAATGCTGATACCATGCCAAGTTTCAACTTTTTCAGAGTTCATTTGTAGTGCTTTTCAATTTCCAGGTCATTTAGTTCTCAAAACAAATCATTGAATGCATGAGAAATAGCAAATGAAGGCAGAAATGGTTGAAAGTTGATGGCATTGCTTTGAATGGTGCATACCGAGTGCACAAAAAGTCGGGAGTTGTAATAAGTTTAAAAAAGTGAAATGCCTTTGTAACAGATGAGTTTAATCTCGTCAGAAACCTGAATACTTCGAAAGAGATTGTCCAGTTTGTAAACGAAGTGCATCCAGTTTTTGCCGTAACCCTCTCTACTTTTATAAACAATCTATGTGGGTGAAATGATGATACCATGCCAAGTTTCAACTTTTTCAGAGTTCATTTGTAGTGCTTTGCCATTTCCAGGTCATTTAGTTCTGAAAACAAATCATTGAATGCATGAAAAATAGCAAATGAAGGCAGAAATGGTTGAATTTTGATGGCGTCGCTTTGAATGGTACATACCGAATGCACAAAAAGTCGGGAGTTGTAATAAGTTTAAAAAAGTGAAATGCCTTTGTAACAGATGAGTTTAATCTCGTCAGAAACCTGAATACTTCGAAAGAGATTGTCCAGTTTGTAAACGAAGTGCATCCAGTTTTTGCCGTAACCCTCTCTACTTTCTTGAACAATCTATGTGGGTGAAATGATGATACCATGCCAAGTTTCAACTTTTTCAGAGTTCATTTGTAGTGCTTTTCAATTTCCAGGTCATTTAGTTCTCAAAACAAATCATTGAATGCATGAAAAATAGCAAATGAAGGCAGAAATGGTTGAAAGTTGATGGCGTCGCTTTGAATGGTGCATACCGAATGCACAAAAAGTCGGGAGTTGTAATAAGTTTAAAAAAGTGAAATGCCTTTGTAACAGATGAGTTTAATTTCGTCAGAAACCTGAATACTTCCAAAGAGATTGGCCAGTTTGTAAACGAAGTGCATCCAGTTTTTGCCGTAACCCTCTCTACTTTCTTGAACAATCTATGTGGGTGAAATGATGATACCATGCCAAGTTTCAACTTTTTCAGATTTCATTTGTAGTGCTTTTCAATTTCCAGCTCATTTCGTTCTCAAAACAAATCATTGAATGCATGAAAAATAGCAAATGAAGGAAGAAATGGTTGAAAGTTGATGGCGTCGCTTTGAATGGTGCATACCGAATGCACAAAAAGTCGGGAGTTGTAATAAGTTTAAAAAAGTGAAATGCCTTTGTAACAGATGAGTTTAATCTCGTCAGAAACCTGAATACTTCGAAAGAGATTGGCCAGTTTGTAAACGAAGTGCATCCAGTTTTTGCCGTAAGCCTCTCTACTTTTTTGAACAATCTATGTGGGTGAAATGATGATACCATGCCAAGCTTCAACTTTTTCAGAGTTCATTTGTAGTGCTTTTCAATTTCCAGGTCGTTTAGTTCTCAAAACAAATCATTGAATGCATGAAAAATATCAAATGAAGGCAGAAATGGTTGAAAGTTGATGGTGTCGCTTTGAATGGTGCATACTGAATGCACAAAAAGTCTGGAGTTGTAATAAGTTAAAAAAAATGAAATGCATTTGTAACAGATGAGTTTAATTTCGTAAGAAACCTGAATACTTCGAAAGAGATTGTCCAGTTTGTAAACGAAGTGCATCCAGTTTTTGCCGTAACCCTCTCTACTTTTTTGAACAATCTATGTGGGTGAAATGATGATACCATGCCAAGTTTCAACTTTTTCAGAGTTCATTTGTAGTTCTTTTCAATTTCCAGCTCATTTCGTTCTCAAAACAAATCATTGAATGCATGAAAAATAGCAAATGAAGGCAGAAATGGTTGAAAGATGATGGCGTCGCTTTGAATGGTGCATACCGAATGCACAAAAAGTCTGGAGTTGTAATAAGTTTAAAAAAATGAAATGCCTTTGTAACAGATGAGTTTAATTTCGTCAGAAACCTGAATACTTCGAAAGAGATTGTCCAGTTTGTAAACGAAGTGCATCCAGTTTTTGCCGTAACCCTCTCTACTTTTTTGAACAATCTATGTGGGTGAAATGATGATACCATGCCAAGTTTCAACTTTTTCAGAGTTCATTTGTAGTGCTTTTCAATTTCCAGGTCATTTAGTTCTCAAAACAAATCATTCAATGCATGAAAAATAGCAAATGAAGGCAGAAATGGTTGAAAGTTGATGGCGTCGCTTTGAATGGTGCATACCGAATGCACAAAAAGTCGGGAGTTGTAATAAGTTTAAAAAAGTGAAATGCCTTTGTAACAGATGAGTTTAATTTCGTCAGAAACCTGAATACTTCGAAAGAGATTGGCCAGTTTGTAAACGAAGTGCATCCAGTTTTTGCCGTAACCCTCTCTACTTTTTTGAACAATCTATGTGGGTGAAATGATGATACCATGCCAAGTTTCAACTTTTTCAGAGTTCATTTGTAGTGCTTTTCAATTTCCAGGTCATTTAGTTCTCAAAACAAATCATTGAATGCATGAAAAATAGCAGATGAAGGCAGAAATGGTTGAAAGTTGATGGCGTCGCTTTGAATGGTGCATAGTGAATGCACAAAAAGTCTGGAGTTGTAATAAGTTTAAAAAAATGAAATGCCTTTGTAACAGATGAGTTTAATTTCGTCAGAAACCTGAATACTTCGAAAGAGATTGTCCAGTTTGCAAACGAAGTGCATCCAGTTTTTGCCGTAACCCTCTCTACTTTTTTAAACAATCTATGTGGGTGAAATGCTGATACCATGCCAAGTTTCAACTTTTTCAGAGTTCATTTGTAGTGCTTTTCAATTTCCAGGTCATTTAGTTCTCAAAACAAATCATTGAATGCATGAGAAATAGCAAATGAAGGCAGAAATGGTTGAAAGTTGATGGCATTGCTTTGAATGGTGCATACCGAGTGCACAAAAAGTCGGGAGTTGTAATAAGTTTAAAAAAGTGAAATGCCTTTGTAACAGATGAGTTTAATCTCGTCAGAAACCTGAATACTTCGAAAGAGATTGTCCAGTTTGTAAACGAAGTGCATCCAGTTTTTGCCGTAACCCTCTCTACTTTTTTAAACAATCTATGTGGGTGAAATGATGATACCATGCCAAGTTTCAACTTTTTCAGAGTTCATTTGTAGTGCTTTGCCATTTCCAGGTCATTTAGTTCTGAAAACAAATCATTGAATGCATGAAAAATAGCAAATGAAGGCAGAAATGGTTGAAAGTTGATGGCGTCGCTTTGAATGGTGCATACCGAATGCACAAAAAGTCGGGAGTTGTAATAAGTTTAAAAAAGTGAAATGCCTTTGTAACAGATGAGTTTAATCTCGTCAGAAACCTGAATACTTCGAAAGAGATTGGCCAGTTTGTAAACGAAGTGCATCCAGTTTTTGCCGTAACCCTCTCTACTTTCTTGAACAATCTATTTGGGTGAAATGATGATACCATGCCAAGTTTCAACTTTTTCAGAGTTCATTTGTAGTGCTTTTCAATTTCCAGGTCATTTAGTTCTCAAAACAAATCATTGAATGCATGAAAAATAGCAAATGAAGGCAGAAATGGTTGAAAGTTGATGGCGTCGCTTTGAATGGTGCATACCGAATGCACAAAAAGTCGGGAGTTGTAATAAGTTTAAAAAAGTGAAATGCCTTTGTAACAGATGAGTTTAATTTCGTCAGAAACCTGAATACTTCGAAAGAGATTGGCCAGTTTGTAAACGAAGTGCATCCAGTTTTTGCCGTAACCCTCTCTACTTTTTTGAACAATCTATGTGGGTGAAATGATGATACCATGCCAAGTTTCAACTTTTTCAGAGTTCATTTGTAGTGCTTTTCAATTTCCAGGTCATTTAGTTCTCAAAACAAATCATTGAATGCATGAAAAATAGCAGATGAAGGCAAAAATGGTTGAAAGTTGATGGCGTCGCTTTGAATGGTGCATAGTGAATGCACAAAAAGTCTGGAGTTGTAATAAGTTTAAAAAAATGAAATGCCTTTGTAACAGATGAGTTTAATTTCGTCAGAAACGTGAATACTTCGAAAGAGATTGTCCAGTTTGCAAACGAAGTGCATCCAGTTTTTGCCGTAACCCTCTCTACTTTTTTAAACAATCTATGTGGGTGAAATGCTGATACCATGCCAAGTTTCAACTTTTTCAGAGTTCATTTGTAGTGCTTTTCAATTTCCAGGTCATTTAGTTCTCAAAACAAATCATTGAATGCATGAGAAATAGCAAATGAAGGCAGAAATGGTTGAAAGTTGATGGCATTGCTTTGAATGGTGAATACCGAGTGCACAAAAAGTCGGGAGTTGTAATAAGTTTAAAAAAGTGAAATGCCTTTGTAACAGATGAGTTTAATCTCGTCAGAAACCTGAATACTTCGAAAGAGATTGTCCAGTTTGTAAACGAAGTGCATCCAGTTTTTGCCGTAACCCTCTCTACTTTTTTAAACAATCTATGTGGGTGAAATGATGATACCATGCCAAGTTTCAACTTTTTCAGAGTTCATTTGTAGTGCTTTGCCATTTCCAGGTCATTTAGTTCTGAAAACAAATCATTGAATGCATGAAAAATAGCAAATGAAGGCAGAAATGGTTGAAAGTTGATGGCGTCGCTTTGAATGGTGCATACCGAATGCACAAAAAGTTGGGAGTTGTAATAAGTTTAAAAAAGTGAAATGCCTTTGTAACAGATGAGTTTAATCTCGTCAGAAACCTGAATACTTCGAAAGAGATTGGCCAGTTTGTAAACGAAGTGCATCCAGTTTTTGCCGTAACCCTCTCTACTTTCTTGAACAATCTATGTGGGTGAAATGATGATACCATGCCAAGTTTCAACTTTTTCAGAGTTCATTTGTAGTGCTTTTCAATTTCCAGGTCATTTAGTTCTCAAAACAAATCATTGAATGCATGAAAAATAGCAAATGAAGGCAGAAATGGTTGAAAGTTGATGGCGTCGCTTTGAATGGTGCATACCGAATGCACAAAAAGTCGGGAGTTGTAATAAGTTTAAAAAAGTGAAATGCCTTTGTAACAGATGAGTTTAATTTCGTCAGAAACCTGAATACTTCGAAAGAGATTGGCCAGTTTGTAAACGAAGTGCATCCAGTTTCTGCCGTAACCCTCTCTACTTTTTTGAACAATCTATGTGGGTGAAATGATGATACCATGCCAAGTTTCAACTTTTTCAGAGTTCATTTGTAGTGCTTTTCAATTTCCAGGTCATTTAGTTCTCAAAACAAATCATTGAATGCATGAAAAATAGCAGATGAAGGCAGAAATGGTTGAAAGTTGATGGCGTCGCTTTGAATGGTGCATAGTGAATGCACAAAAAGTCTGGAGTTGTAATAAGTTTAAAAAAATGAAATGCCTTTGTAACAGATGAGTTTAATTTCGTCAGAAACCTGAATACTTCGAAAGAGATTGTCCAGTTTGTAAGTGAAGTGCATCCAGTTTTTGCCGTAACCCTCTCTACTTTTTTAAACAATCTATGTGGGTGAAATGCTGATACCATGCCAAGTTTCAACTTTTTCAGAGTTCATTTGTAGTGCTTTTCAATTTCCAGGTCATTTAGTTCTCAAAACAAATCATTGAATGCATGAAAAATAGCAAATGAAGGCAGAAATGGTTGAAAGTTGATGGCATTGCTTTGAATGGTGCATACCGAGTGCACAAAAAGTCGGGAGTTGTAATAAGTTTAAAAAAGTGAAATGCCTTTGTAACAGATGAGTTTAATCTCGTCAGAAACCTGAATACTTCGAAAGAGATTGTCCAGTTTGTAAACGAAGTGCATCCAGTTTTTGCCGTAACCCTCTCTACTTTTTTAAACAATCTATGTGGGTGAAATGATGATACCATGCCAAGTTGCAACTTTTTCAGAGTTCATTTGTAGTGCTTTGCCATTTCCAGGTCATTTAGTTCTGAAAACAAATCATTGAATGCATGAAAAATAGCAAATGAAGGCAGAAATGGTTGAAAGTTGATGGCGTCGCTTTGAATGGTGCATACCGAATGCACAAAAAGTCGGGAGTTGTAATAAGTTTAAAAAAGTGAAATGCCTTTGTAACAGATGAGTTTAATCTCGTCAGAAACCTGAATACTTCGAAAGAGATTGGCCAGTTTGTAAACGAAGTGCATCCAGTTTTTGCCGTAACCCTCTCTACTTTTTTGAACAATCTATGTGGGTGAAATGATGATACCATGCCAAGTTTCAACTTTTTCAGAGTTCATTTGTAGTGCTTTTCAATTTCCAGGTCATTTAGTTCTCAAAACAAATCATTGAATGCATGAAAAATATCAAATGAAGGCAAAAATGGTTGAAAGTTGATGGCGTCGCTTTGAATGGTGCATACTGAATGCACAAAAAGTCTGGAGTTGTAATAAGTTTAAAAAACTGAAATGCATTTGTACCAGATGAGTTTAATTTCGTCAGAAACCTGAATACTTCGAAAGAGATTGTCCAGTTTGTAAACGAAGTGCATCCAGTTTTTGCCATAACCCTCTCTACTTTTTTGAACAATCTATGTGGGTGAAATGATGATACCATGCCAAGTTTCAACTTTTTCAGAGTTCATTTGTAGTGCTTTTCAAT
Organism: Triticum urartu; assembly: GCF_056163025.1. Lineage (NCBI taxonomy): Eukaryota > Viridiplantae > Streptophyta > Magnoliopsida > Poales > Poaceae > Triticum > Triticum urartu. The sequence goes on from NC_141879.1 coordinate 15,134,656, forward strand.
TTCCAGGTCATTTAGTTCTCAAAACAAATCATTGAATGCATGAAAAATAGCAAATGAAGGCAGAAATGGTTGAAAGTTGATGGCGTCGCTTTGAATGGTGCATACCGAGTGCACAAAAAGTCGGGAGTTGTAATAAGTTTAAAAAAGTGAAATGCCATTGTAACAGATGAGTTTAATCTCGTCAGAAACCTGAATACTTCGAAAGAGATTGTCCAGTTTGTAAACGAAGTGCGTCCAGTTTTTGCCGTAACCCTCTCTACTTTTTTAAACAATCTATGTGGGTGAAATGATGATACCATGCCAAGTTTCAACTTTTTCAGAGTTCATTTGTAGTGCTTTGCCATTTCCAGGTCATTTAGTTCTGAAAACAAATCATTGAATGCATGAAAAATAGCAAATGAAGGCAGAAATGGTTGAAAGTTGATGGCGTCGCTTTGAATGGTGCATACCGAATGCACAAAAAGTCGGGAGTTGTAATAAGTTTAAAAAAGTGAAATGCCTTTGTAACAGATGAGTTTAATCTCGTCAGAAACCTGAATACTTCGAAAGAGATTGGCCAGTTTGTAAACGAAGTGCATCCAGTTTTTGCCGTAACCCTCTCTACTTTTTTGAACAATCTATGTGGGTGAAATGATGATACCATGCCAAGTTTCAACTTTTTCAGAGTTCATTTGTAGTGCTTTTCAATTTCCAGGTCATTTAGTTCTCAAAACAAATCATTGAATGCATGAAAAATATCAAATGAAGGCAGAAATGGTTGAAAGTTGATGGCGTCGCTTTGAATGGTGCATACTGAATGCACAAAAAGTATGGAGTTGTAATAAGTTAAAAAAAATGACATGCATTTGTAACAGATGAGTTTAATTTCGTCAGAAACCTGAATACTTCGAAAGAGATTGTCAAGTTTGTAAACGAAGTGCATCCAGTTTTTGCCGTAACCCTCTCTACTTTTTTGAACAATCTATGTGGGTGAAATGATGATACCATGCCAAGTTTCAACTTTTTCAGAGTTCATTTGTAGTGCTTTTCAATTTCCAGGTCATTTAGTTCTCAAAACAAATCATTGAATGCATGAAAAATAGCAAATGAAGGCAGAAACGGTTGAAAGTTGATGGCGTCGCTTTGAATGGTGCATAGTGAATGCACAAAAAGTCTGGAGTTGTAATAAGTTTAAAAAATGAAATGCCTTTGTAACAGATGAGTTTAATTTCGTCAGAAACTTGAATACTTCGAAAGAGATTGTCCAGTTTGTAAACGAAGTGCATCCAGTTTTTGCCGTAACCCTCTCTACTTTTTTAAACAATCTATGTGGGTGAAATGCTGATACCATGCCAAGTTTCAACTTTTTCAGAGTTCATTTGTAGTGCTTTTCAATTTCCAGGTCATTTAGTTCTCAAAACAAATCATTGAATGCATGAAAAATAGCAAATGAAGGCAGAAATGGTTGAAAGTTGATGGCGTCGCTTTGAATGGTGCATACCGAATGCACAAAAAGTCTGGACTTGTAATAAGTTTAAAAAAATGAAATGCCTTTGTAACAGATGAGTTTAATTTCGTCAGAAACCTGAATACTTCGAAAGAGATTGTCCTGTTTGTAAACGAAGTGCATCCAGTTTTTGCCGTAACCCTCTCTACTTTTTTGAACAATCTATGTGGGTGAAATGATGATACCATGCCAAGTTTCAACTTTTTCAGAGTTCATTTGTAGTGCTTTTGAATTTCCAGGTCATTTAGTTCTCAAAACAAATCATTGAATGCATGAAAAATATCAAATGAAGGCAGAAATGGTTGAAAGTTGAAAAATGAAATGCCTTTGTAACAGATGAGTTTAATTTCATCAGAAACCTGAATACTTCGAAAGAGATTGGCCAGTTTGTAAACGAAGTGCATCCAGTTTTTGCCGTAACCCTCTCTACTTTTTTGAACAATCTATGTGGGTGAAATGATGATACCATGCCAAGTTTCAACTTTTTCAGAGTTCATTTGTAGTGCTTTTCAATTTCCAGCTCATTTCGTTCTCAAAAAAAATCATTGAATGCATGAAAAATAGCAAATGAAGGCAGAAATGGTTGAAAGATGATGGCGTCGCTTTGAATGGTGCATACCGAATGCACAAAAAGTCTGGAGTTGTAATAAGTTTAAAAAAATGAAATGCCTTTGTAACAGATGAGTTTAATTTCGTTAGAAACCTGAATACTTCGAAAGAGATTGTCCAGTTTGTAAACGAAGTGCATCCGGTTTTTGCCGTCACCCTCTCTACTTTTTTGAACAATCTATGTGGGTGAAATGATGATACCATGCCAAGTTTCAACTTTTTCAGATTTCGTTTGTAGTGCTTTTCAATTTCCAGGTCATTTAGTTCTCAAAACAAATCATTGAATGCATGAAAAATAGCAAATGAAGGAAGAAATGGTTGAAAGTTGATGGCGTCGCTTTGAATGGTGCATACTGAATGCACAAAAATTCTGGAGTTGTAATAAGTTTAAAAAAATGAAATGCATTTGTAACAGATGAGTTTAATTTCGTCAGAAACCTGAATACTTCGAAAGAGATTGTCCAGTTTGTAAACGAAGTGCATCCAGTTTTTGCCGTAACCCTCTCTACTTTTTTGAACAATCTATGTGGGTGAAATGATGATACCATGCCAAGTTTCAACTTTTTCAGAGTTCATTTGTAGTGCTTTTCAATTTGCAGGTCATTTAGTTCTCAAAACAAATCATTGAATGCATGAAAAATAGCAAATGAAGGCAGAAATGGTTGAAAGTTGATGGCGTCGCTTTGAATGGTGCATACCGAATGCACAAAAAGTCTGGAGTTGTAATAAGTTTAAAAAAATGAAATGCCTTTGTAACAGATGAGTTTAATTTCATCAGAAACCTGAATACTTCGAAAGAGATTGTCCAGTTTGTAAACGAAGTGCATCCAGTTTTTGCCGTAACCCTCTCTACTTTTTTGAACAATCTATGTGGGTGAAATGATGATACCATGCCAAGTTTCAACTTTTTCAGAGTTCATTTGTAGTTCTTTTCAATTTCCAGCTCATTTCGTTCTCAAAACAAATCATTGAATGCATGAAAAATAGCAAATGAAGGCAGAAATGGTTGAAAGATGATGGCGTCGCTTTGAATGGTGCATACCGAATGCACAAAAAGTCTGGAGTTGAAATAAGTTTAAAAAAATGAAATGCCTTTGTAACAGATGAGTTTAATTTCGTCTGAAACCTGAATACTTCGAAAGAGATTGTCCAGTTTGTAAACGAAGTGCATCCGGTTTTTGCCGTAACCCTCTCTACTTTTTTGAACAATCTATGTGGGTGAAATGATGATACCATGCCAAGTTTCAACTTTTTCAGATTTCATTTGTAGTGCTTTTCAATTTCCAGCTCATTTCGTTCTCAAAACAAATCATTGAATGCATGAAAAATAGCAAATGAAGGAAGAAATGGTTGAAAGTTGATGGCGTCGCTTTGAATGGTCCATACTGAATGCACAAAAAGTCTGGAGTTGTAATAAGTTTAAAAAAATGAAATGCATTTGTAACAGATGAGTTTAATTTCGTCAGAAACCTGAATACTTCGAAAGAGATTGTCCAGTTTGTAAACGAAGTGCATCCAGTTTTTGCCGTAACCCTCTCTACTTTTTTGAACAATCTATGTGGGTGAAATGATGATACCATGCCAAGTTTCAACTTTTTCAGAGTTCATTTGTAGTGCTTTTCAATTTCCAGGTCATTTAGTTCTCAAAACAAATCATTGAATGCATGAAAAATAGCAAATGAAGGCAGAAATGGTTGAAAGTTGATGGCGTCGCTTTGAATGGTGCATACCGAATGCACAAAAAGTCTGGAGTTGTAATAAGTTTAAAAAAATGAAATGCCTTTGTAACCGATGAGTTTAATTTCGTCAGAAACCTGAATACTTCGAAAGAGATTGTCCAGTTTGTAAACGAAGTGCATCCAGTTTTTGCCGTAACCCTCTCTACTTTTTTGAACAACCTATGTGGGTGAAATGATGATACCATGCCAAGTTTCAACTTTTTCAGAGTTCATTTGTAGTACTTTTCAATTTCCAGGTCATTTAGTTCTCAAAACAAATCATTGAATGCATGAAAAATAGCAAATGAAGGCAGAAACGGTTGAAAGTTGATGGCGTCGCTTTGAATGGTGCATAGTGAATGCACAAAAAGTCTGGAGTTGTAATAAGTTTAAAAAAATGAAATGCCTTTGTAACAAATGAGTTTAATTTCGTCAGAAACTTGAATACTTCGAAAGAGATTGTCCAGTTTGTAAACGAAGTGCATCCAGTTTTTGCCGTAACCCTCTCTACTTTTTTAAACAATCTATGTGGGTGAAATGCTGATACCATGCCAAGTTTCAACTTTTTCAGAGTTCATTTGTAGTGCTTTTCAATTTCCAGGTCATTTAGTTCTCAAAACAAATCATTGAATGCATGAAAAATAGCAAATGAAGGCAGAAATGGTTGAAAGTTGATGGCGTCGCTTTGAATGGTGCATACCGAATGCACAAAAAGTCTGGAGTTGTAATAAGTTTAAAAAAATGAAATGCCTTTGTAACAGATGAGTTTAATTTCGTCAGAAACCTGAATACTTCGAAAGAGATTGTCCAGTTTGTAAACGAAGTGCTTCCAGTTTTTGCCGTAACCCTCTCTACTTTTTTGAACAATCTATGTGGGTGAAATGATGATACCATGCCAAGTTTCAACTTTTTCAGAGTTCATTTGTAGTGCTTTTCAATTTCCAGGTCATTTAGTTCTCAAAACAAATCATTGAATGCATGAAAAATATCAAATGAAGGCAGAAATGGTTGAAAGTTGATGGCGTCGCTTTGAATGGTGCATACCGAATGCACAAAAAGTCTGGAGTTGTAATAAGTTTAAAAAAATGAAATGCCTTTGTAACAGATGAGTTTAATTTCATCAGAAACCTGAATACTTCGAAAGAGATTGTCCAGTTTGTAAACGAAGTGCATCCAGTTTTTGCCGTAACCCTCTCTACTTTTTTGAACAATCTATGTGGGTGAAATGATGATACCATGCCAAGTTTCAACTTTTTCAGAGTTCATTTGTAGTGCTTTTCAATTTCCAGGTCATTTAGTTCTCAAAACAAATCATTGAATGCATGAAAAATAGCAAATGAAGGCAGAAATGGTTGAAAGTTGATGGCGTCGCTTTGAATGGTGCATACCGAATGCACAAAAAGTCTGGAGTTGTAATAAGTTTAAAAAAATGAAATGCATTTGTAACAGATGAGTTTAATTTCGTCAGAAACCTGAATACTTCGAAAGAGATTGTCCATTTTGTAAACGAAGTGCATCCAGTTTTTGCCGTAACCCTTTCTACTTTTTTGAACAATCTATGTGGGTGAAATGATGATACCATGCCAAGTTTCAACTTTTTCAGAGTTCATTTGTAGTTCTTTTCAATTTCCAGCTCATTTCGTTCTCAAAACAAATCATTGAATGCATGAAAAATAGCAAATGAAGGCAGAAATGGTTGAAAGATGATGGCGTCGCTTTGAATGGTGCATACCGAATGCACAAAAAGTCTGGAGTTGAAATAAGTTTAAAAAAATGAAATGCCTTTGTAACAGATGAGTTTAATTTCGTCTGAAACCTGAATACTTCGAAAGAGATTGTCCAGTTTGTAAACGAAGTGCATCCGGTTTTTGCCGTAACCCTCTCTACTTTTTTGAACAATCTATGTGGGTGAAATGATGATACCATGCCAAGTTTCAACTTTTTCTGATTTCATTTGTAGTGCTTTTCAATTTCCAGCTCATTTCGTTCTCAAAACAAATCATTGAATGCATGAAAAATAGCAAATGAAGGAAGAAATGGTTGAAAGTTGATGGCGTCGCTTTGAATGGTGCATACTGAATGCACAAAAAGTCTGGAGTTGTAATAAGTTTAAAAAAATGAAATGCATTTGTAACAGATGAGTTTAATTTCGTCAGAAACCTGAATACTTCGAAAGAGATTGTCCAGTTTGTAAACGAAGTGCATCCAGTTTTTGCCGTAACCCTCTCTACTTTTTTGAACAATCTATGTGGGTGAAATGATGATACCATGCCAAGTTTCAACTTTTTCAGAGTTCATTTGTAGTGCTTTTCAATTTCCAGGTCATTTAGTTCTCAAAACAAATCATTGAATGCATGAAAAATAGCAAATGAAGGCAGAAATAGTTGAAAGTTGATGGCGTCGCTTTGAATGGTGCATACCGAATGCACAAAAAGTCTGGAGTTGTAATAAGTTTAAAAAAATGAAATGCCTTTGTAACAGATGAGTTTAATTTCGTCAGAAACCTGAATACTTCGAAAGAGATTGTCCAGTTTGTAAATGAAGTGCATCCAGTTTTTGCCGTAACCCTCTCTACTTTTTTGAACAACCTATGTGGGTGAAATGATGATACCATGCCAAGTTTCAACTTTTTCAGAGTTCATTTGTAGTACTTTTCAATTTCCAGGTCATTTAGTTCTCAAAACAAATCATTGAATGCATGAAAAATAGCAAATGAAGGCACAAACGGTTGAAAGTTGATGGCGTCGCTTTGAATGGTGCATAGTGAATGCACAAAAAGTCTGGAGCTGTAATAAGTTTAAAAAAATGAAATGCCTTTGTAACAAATGAGTTTAATTTCGTCAGAAACTTGAATACTTCGAAAGAGATTGTCCAGTTTGTAAACGAAGTGCATCCAGTTTTTGCCGTAACCCTCTCTACTTTTTTAAACAATCTATGTGGGTGAAATGCTGATACCATGCCAAGTTTCAACTTTTTCAGAGTTCATTTGTAGTGCTTTTCAATTTCCAGGTCATTTAGTTCTCAAAACAAATCATTGAATGCATGAAAAATAGCAAATGAAGGCAGAAATGGTTGAAAGTTGATGGCGTCGCTTTGAATGGTGCATACCGAATGCACAAAAAGTCTGGAGTTGTAATAAGTTTAAAAAAATGAAATGCCTTTGTAACAGATGAGTTTAATTTCGTCAGAAACCTGAATACTTCGAAAGAGATTGTCCAGTTTGTAAACGAAGTGCATCCAGTTTTTGCCGTAACCCTCTCTACTTTTTTGAACAATCTATGTGGGTGAAATGATGATACCATGCCAAGTTTCAACTTTTTCAGAGTTCATTTGTAGTGCTTTTCAATTTCCAGGTCATTTAGTTCTCAAAACAAATCATTGAATGCATGAAAAATAGCAAATGAAGGCAGAAATGGTTGAAAGTTGATGGCGTCGCTTTGAATGGTGCATACCGAATGCACAAAAAGTCTGGAGTTGTAATAAGTTTAAAAAAATGAAATGCCTTTGTAACAGATGAGTTTAATTTCGTCAGAAACCTGAATACTTCGAAAGAGATTGTCCAGTTTGTAAACGAAGTGCATCCAGTTTTTGCCGTAACCCTCTCTACTTTTTTGAACAACCTATGTGGGTGAAATGATGATACCATGCCAAGTTTCAACTTTTTCAGAGTTCATTTGTAGTACTTTTCAATTTCCAGGTCATTTAGTTCTCAAAACAAATCATTGAATGCATGAAAAATAGCAAATGAAGGCAGAAACGGTTGAAAGTTGATGGCGTCGCTTTGAATGGTGCATAGTGAATGCACAAAAAGTCTGGAGTTGTAATAAGTTTAAAAAAATGAAATGCCTTTGTAACAAATGAGTTTAATTTCGTCAGAAACTTGAATACTTCGAAAGAGATTGTCCAGTTTGTAAACGAAGTGCATCCAGTTTTTGCCGTAACCCTCTCTACTTTTTTAAACAATCTATGTGGGTGAAATGCTGATACCATGCCAAGTTTCAACTTTTTCAGAGTTCATTTGTAGTGCTTTTCAATTTCCAGGTCATTTAGTTCTCAAAACAAATCATTGAATGCATGAAAAATAGCAAATGAAGGCAGAAATGGTTGAAAGTTGATGGCGTCGCTTTGAATGGTGCATACCGAATGCACAAAAAGTCTGGAGTTGTAATAAGTTTAAAAAAATGAAATGCCTTTGTAACAGATGAGTTTAATTTCGTCAGAAACCTGAATACTTCGAAAGAGATTGTCCAGTTTGTAAACGAAGTGCATCCAGTTTTTGCCGTAACCCTCTCTACTTTTTTGAACAATCTATGTGGGTGAAATGATGATACCATGCCAAGTTTCAACTTTTTCAGAGTTCATTTGTAGTGCTTTTCAATTTCCAGGTCATTTAGTTCTCAAAACAAATCATTGAATGCATGAAAAATATCAAATGAAGGCAGAAATGGCTGAAAGTTGATGGCGTCGCTTTGAATGGTGCATACCGAATGCACAAAAAGTCTGGAGTTGTAATAAGTTTAAAAAAAATGAAATGCCTTTGTAACAGATGAGTTTAATTTCATCAGAAACCTGAATACTTCGAAAGAGATTGTCCAGTTTGTAAACGAAGTGCATCCAGTTTTTGCCGTAACCCTCTCTACTTTTTTGAACAATCTATGTGGGTGAAATGATGATACCATGCCAAGTTTCAACTTTTTCAGAGTTCATTTGTAGTGCTTTTCAATTTCCAGGTCATTTAGTTCTCAAAACAAATCATTCAATGCATGAAAAATAGCAAATGAAGGCAGAAATGGTTGAAAGTTGATGGCGTCGCTTTGAATGGTGCATACCGAATGCACAAAAAGTCGGGAGTTGTAATAAGTTTAAAAAAGTGAAATGCCTTTGTAACAGATGAGTTTAATTTCGTCAGAAACCTGAATACTTCGAAAGAGATTGGCCAGTTTGTAAACGAAGTGCATCCAGTTTTTGCCGTAACCCTCTCTACTTTTTTGAACAATCTATGTGGGTGAAATGATGATACCATGCCAAGTTTCAACTTTTTCAGAGTTCATTTGTAGTGCTTTTCAATTTCCAGGTCATTTAGTTCTCAAAACAAATCATTGAATGCATGAAAAATAGCAGATGAAGGCAGAAATGGTTGAAAGTTGATGGCGTCGCTTTGAATGGTGCATAGTGAATGCACAAAAAGTCTGGAGTTGTAATAAGTTTAAAAAAATGAAATGCCTTTGTAACAGATGAGTTTAATTTCGTCAGAAACCTGAATACTTCGAAAGAGATTGTCCAGTTTGCAAACGAAGTGCATCCAGTTTTTGCCGTAACCCTCTCTACTTTTTTAAACAATCTATGTGGGTGAAATGCTGATACCATGCCAAGTTTCAACTTTTTCAGAGTTCATTTGTAGTGCTTTTCAATTTCCAGGTCATTTAGTTCTCAAAACAAATCATTGAATGCATGAAAAATAGCAGATGAAGGCAGAAATGGTTGAAAGTTGATGGCGTCGCTTTGAATGGTGCATAGTGAATGCACAAAAAGTCTGGAGTTGTAATAAGTTTAAAAAAATGAAATGCCTTTGTAACAGATGAGTTTAATTTCGTCAGAAACCTGAATACTTCGAAAGAGATTGTCCAGTTTGTAAACGAAGTGCATCCAGTTTTTGCCGTAACCCTCTCTACTTTTTTGAACAATCTATGTGGGTGAAATGATGATACCATGCCAAGTTTCAACTTTTTCAGAGTTCATTTGTAGTGCTTTTCAATTTCCAGGTCATTTAGTTCTCAAAACAAATCATTGAATGCATGAAAAATAGCAAATGAAGGCAGAAATGGTTGAAAGTTGATGGCGTCGCTTTGAATGGTGCATACCGAATGCACAAAAAGTCTGGAGTTGTAATAAGTTTAAAAAAATGAAATGCCTTTGTAACAGATGAGTTTAATTTCGTTAGAAACCTGAATACTTCGAAAGAGATTGTCCAGTTTGTAAACGAAGTGCATCCAGTTTTTGCCGTAACCCTCTCTACTTTTTTGAACAATCTATGTGGGTGAAATGATGATACCATGCCAAGTTTCAACTTTTTCAGATTTCATTTGTAGTGCTTTTCAATTTCCAGCTCATTTTGTTCTCAAAACAAATCATTGAATGCATGAAAAATAGCAAATGAAGGCAGAAATGGTTGAAAGATGATGGCGTCGCTTTGAATGGTGCATACCGAATGCACAAAAAGTCTGGAGTTGAAATAAGTTTAAAAAAATGAAATGCCTTTGTAACAGATGAGTTTAATTTCGTTTGAAACCTGAATACTTCGAAAGAGATTGTCCAGTTTGTAAACGAAGTGCATCCGGTTTTTGCCGTAACCCTCTCTACTTTTTTGAACAATCTATGTGGGTGAAATGATGATACCATGCCAAGTTTCAACTTTTTCAGATTTCATTTGTAGTGCTTTTCAATTTCCAGCTCATTTCGTTCTCAAAACAAATCATTGAATGCATGAAAAATAGCAAATGAAGGCAGAAATGGTTGAAAGTTGATGGCGTCGCTTTGAATGGTGCATACCGAATGCACAAAAAGTCTGGAGTTGTAATAAGTTTAAAAAAATGAAATGCATTTGTAACAGATGAGTTTAATTTCATCAGAAACCTGAATACTTCGAAAGAGATTGTCCAGTTTGTAAACGAAGTGCATCCAGTTTTTGCCGTAACCCTCTCTACTTTTTTGAACAATCTATGTGGGTGAAATGATGATACCATTCCAAGTTTCAACTTTTTCAGAGTTCATTTGTAGTTCTTTTCAATTTCCAGCTCATTTCGTTCTCAAAACAAATCATTGAATGCATGAAAAATAGCAAATGAAGGCAGAAAAGGTTGAAAGATGATGGCGTCGCTTTGAATGGTGCATACCGAATGCACAAAAAGTCTGGAGTTGAAATAAGTTTAAAAAAATGAAATGCCTTTGTAACAGATGAGTTTAATTTCGTCTGAAACCTGAATACTTCGAAAGAGATTGTCCAGTTTGTAAACGAAGTGCATCCAGTTTTTGCCGTAACCCTCTCTACTTTTTTAAACAATCTATGTGGGTGAAATGCTGATACCATGCCAAGTTTCAACTTTTTCAGAGTTCATTTGTAGTGCTTTTCAATTTCCAGGTCATTTAGTTCTCAAAACAAATCATTGAATGCATGAAAAATAGCAAATGAAGGCAGAAATGGTTGAAAGTTGATGGCGTCGCTTTGAATGGTGCATACCGAATGCACAAAAAGTCTGGAGTTGTAATAAGTTTAAAAAAATGAAATGCCTTTGTAACAGATGAGTTTAATTTCGTCAGAAACCTGAATACTTCGAAAGAGATTGTCCAGTTTGTAAACGAAGTGCTTCCAGTTTTTGCCGTAACCCTCTCTACTTTTTTGAACAATCTATGTGGGTGAAATGATGATACCATGCCAAGTTTCAACTTTTTCAGAGTTCATTTGTAGTGCTTTTCAATTTCCAGGTCATTTAGTTCTCAAAACAAATCATTGAATGCATGAAAAATATCAAATGAAGGCAGAAATGGTTGAAAGTTGATGGCGTCGCTTTGAATGGTGCATACCGAATGCACAAAAAGTCTGGAGTTGTAATAAGTTTAAAAAAATGAAATGCCTTTGTAACAGATGAGTTTAATTTCATCAGAAACCTGAATACTTCGAAAGAGATTGTCCAGTTTGTAAACGAAGTGCATCCAGTTTTTGCCGTAACCCTCTCTACTTTTTTGAACAATCTATGTGGGTGAAATGATGATACCATGCCAAGTTTCAACTTTTTCAGAGTTCATTTGTAGTGCTTTTCAATTTCCAGGTCATTTAGTTCTCAAAACAAATCATTGAATGCATGAAAAATAGCAAATGAAGGCAGAAATGGTTGAAAGTTGATGGCGTCGCTTTGAATGGTGCATACCGAATGCACAAAAAGTCTGGAGTTGTAATAAGTTTAAAAAAATGAAATGCATTTGTAACAGATGAGTTTAATTTCGTCAGAAACCTGAATACTTCGAAAGAGATTGTCCATTTTGTAAACGAAGTGCATCCAGTTTTTGCCGTAACCCTTTCTACTTTTTTGAACAATCTATGTGGGTGAAATGATGATACCATGCCAAGTTTCAACTTTTTCAGAGTTCATTTGTAGTTCTTTTCAATTTCCAGCTCATTTCGTTCTCAAAACAAATCATTGAATGCATGAAAAATAGCAAATGAAGGCAGAAATGGTTGAAAGATGATGGCGTCGCTTTGAATGGTGCATACCGAATGCACAAAAAGTCTGGAGTTGAAATAAGTTTAAAAAAATGAAATGCCTTTGTAACAGATGAGTTTAATTTCGTCTGAAACCTGAATACTTCGAAAGAGATTGTCCAGTTTGTAAACGAAGTGCATCCGGTTTTTGCCGTAACCCTCTCTACTTTTTTGAACAATCTATGTGGGTGAAATGATGATACCATGCCAAGTTTCAACTTTTTCAGATTTCATTTGTAGTGCTTTTCAATTTCCAGCTCATTTCGTTCTCAAAACAAATCATTGAATGCATGAAAAATAGCAAATGAAGGAAGAAATGGTTGAAAGTTGATGGCGTCGCTTTGAATGGTGCATACTGAATGCACAAAAAGTCTGGAGTTGTAATAAGTTTAAAAAAATGAAATGCATTTGTAACAGATGAGTTTAATTTCGTCAGAAACCTGAATACTTCGAAAGAGATTGTCCAGTTTGTAAACGAAGTGCATCCAGTTTTTGCCGTAACCCTCTCTACTTTTTTGAACAATCTATGTGGGTGAAATGATGATACCATGCCAAGTTTCAACTTTTTCAGAGTTCATTTGTAGTGCTTTTCAATTTCCAGGTCATTTAGTTCTCAAAACAAATCATTGAATGCATGAAAAATAGCAAATGAAGGCAGAAATGGTTGAAAGTTGATGGCGTCGCTTTGAATGGTGCATACCGAATGCACAAAAAGTCTGGAGTTGTAATAAGTTTAAAAAAATGAAATGCCTTTGTAACAGATGAGTTTAATTTCGTCAGAAACCTGAATACTTCGAAAGAGATTGTCCAGTTTGTAAATGAAGTGCATCCAGTTTTTGCCGTAACCCTCTCTACTTTTTTGAACAACCTATGTGGGTGAAATGATGATACCATGCCAAGTTTCAACTTTTTCAGAGTTCATTTGTAGTACTTTTCAATTTCCAGGTCATTTAGTTCTCAAAACAAATCATTGAATGCATGAAAAATAGCAAATGAAGGCACAAACGGTTGAAAGTTGATGGCGTCGCTTTGAATGGTGCATAGTGAATGCACAAAAAGTCTGGAGCTGTAATAAGTTTAAAAAAATGAAATGCCTTTGTAACAAATGAGTTTAATTTCGTCAGAAACTTGAATACTTCGAAAGAGATTGTCCAGTTTGTAAACGAAGTGCATCCAGTTTTTGCCGTAACCCTCTCTACTTTTTTAAACAATCTATGTGGGTGAAATGCTGATACCATGCCAAGTTTCAACTTTTTCAGAGTTCATTTGTAGTGCTTTTCAATTTCCAGGTCATTTAGTTCTCAAAACAAATCATTGAATGCATGAAAAATAGCAAATGAAGGCAGAAATGGTTGAAAGTTGATGGCGTCGCTTTGAATGGTGCATACCGAATGCACAAAAAGTCTGGAGTTGTAATAAGTTTAAAAAAATGAAATGCCTTTGTAACAGATGAGTTTAATTTCGTCAGAAACCTGAATACTTCGAAAGAGATTGTCCAGTTTGTAAACGAAGTGCATCCAGTTTTTGCCGTAACCCTCTCTACTTTTTTGAACAATCTATGTGGGTGAAATGATGATACCATGCCAAGTTTCAACTTTTTCAGAGTTCATTTGTAGTGCTTTTCAATTTCCAGGTCATTTAGTTCTCAAAACAAATCATTGAATGCATGAAAAATAGCAAATGAAGGCAGAAATGGTTGAAAGTTGATGGCGTCGCTTTGAATGGTGCATACCGAATGCACAAAAAGTCTGGAGTTGTAATAAGTTTAAAAAAATGAAATGCCTTTGTAACAGATGAGTTTAATTTCGTCAGAAACCTGAATACTTCGAAAGAGATTGTCCAGTTTGTAAACGAAGTGCATCCAGTTTTTGCCGTAACCCTCTCTACTTTTTTGAACAACCTATGTGGGTGAAATGATGATACCATGCCAAGTTTCAACTTTTTCAGAGTTCATTTGTAGTACTTTTCAATTTCCAGGTCATTTAGTTCTCAAAACAAATCATTGAATGCATGAAAAATAGCAAATGAAGGCAGAAACGGTTGAAAGTTGATGGCGTCGCTTTGAATGGTGCATAGTGAATGCACAAAAAGTCTGGAGTTGTAATAAGTTTAAAAAAATGAAATGCCTTTGTAACAAATGAGTTTAATTTCGTCAGAAACTTGAATACTTCGAAAGAGATTGTCCAGTTTGTAAACGAAGTGCATCCAGTTTTTGCCGTAACCCTCTCTACTTTTTTAAACAATCTATGTGGGTGAAATGCTGATACCATGCCAAGTTTCAACTTTTTCAGAGTTCATTTGTAGTGCTTTTCAATTTCCAGGTCATTTAGTTCTCAAAACAAATCATTGAATGCATGAAAAATAGCAAATGAAGGCAGAAATGGTTGAAAGTTGATGGCGTCGCTTTGAATGGTGCATACCGAATGCACAAAAAGTCTGGAGTTGTAATAAGTTTAAAAAAATGAAATGCCTTTGTAACAGATGAGTTTAATTTCGTCAGAAACCTGAATACTTCGAAAGAGATTGTCCAGTTTGTAAACGAAGTGCATCCAGTTTTTGCCGTAACCCTCTCTACTTTTTTGAACAATCTATGTGGGTGAAATGATGATACCATGCCAAGTTTCAACTTTTTCAGAGTTCATTTGTAGTGCTTTTCAATTTCCAGGTCATTTAGTTCTCAAAACAAATCATTGAATGCATGAAAAATATCAAATGAAGGCAGAAATGGCTGAAAGTTGATGGCGTCGCTTTGAATGGTGCATACCGAATGCACAAAAAGTCTGGAGTTGTAATAAGTTTAAAAAAAATGAAATGCCTTTGTAACAGATGAGTTTAATTTCATCAGAAACCTGAATACTTCGAAAGAGATTGTCCAGTTTGTAAACGAAGTGCATCCAGTTTTTGCCGTAACCCTCTCTACTTTTTTGAACAATCTATGTGGGTGAAATGATGATACCATGCCAAGTTTCAACTTTTTCAGAGTTCATTTGTAGTGCTTTTCAATTTCCAGGTCATTTAGTTCTCAAAACAAATCATTCAATGCATGAAAAATAGCAAATGAAGGCAGAAATGGTTGAAAGTTGATGGCGTCGCTTTGAATGGTGCATACCGAATGCACAAAAAGTCGGGAGTTGTAATAAGTTTAAAAAAGTGAAATGCCTTTGTAACAGATGAGTTTAATTTCGTCAGAAACCTGAATACTTCGAAAGAGATTGGCCAGTTTGTAAACGAAGTGCATCCAGTTTTTGCCGTAACCCTCTCTACTTTTTTGAACAATCTATGTGGGTGAAATGATGATACCATGCCAAGTTTCAACTTTTTCAGAGTTCATTTGTAGTGCTTTTCAATTTCCAGGTCATTTAGTTCTCAAAACAAATCATTGAATGCATGAAAAATAGCAGATGAAGGCAGAAATGGTTGAAAGTTGATGGCGTCGCTTTGAATGGTGCATAGTGAATGCACAAAAAGTCTGGAGTTGTAATAAGTTTAAAAAAATGAAATGCCTTTGTAACAGATGAGTTTAATTTCGTCAGAAACCTGAATACTTCGAAAGAGATTGTCCAGTTTGCAAACGAAGTGCATCCAGTTTTTGCCGTAACCCTCTCTACTTTTTTAAACAATCTATGTGGGTGAAATGCTGATACCATGCCAAGTTTCAACTTTTTCAGAGTTCATTTGTAGTGCTTTTCAATTTCCAGGTCATTTAGTTCTCAAAACAAATCATTGAATGCATGAAAAATAGCAGATGAAGGCAGAAATGGTTGAAAGTTGATGGCGTCGCTTTGAATGGTGCATAGTGAATGCACAAAAAGTCTGGAGTTGTAATAAGTTTAAAAAAATGAAATGCCTTTGTAACAGATGAGTTTAATTTCGTCAGAAACCTGAATACTTCGAAAGAGATTGTCCAGTTTGTAAACGAAGTGCATCCAGTTTTTGCCGTAACCCTCTCTACTTTTTTGAACAATCTATGTGGGTGAAATGATGATACCATGCCAAGTTTCAACTTTTTCAGAGTTCATTTGTAGTGCTTTTCAATTTCCAGGTCATTTAGTTCTCAAAACAAATCATTGAATGCATGAAAAATAGCAAATGAAGGCAGAAATGGTTGAAAGTTGATGGCGTCGCTTTGAATGGTGCATACCGAATGCACAAAAAGTCTGGAGTTGTAATAAGTTTAAAAAAATGAAATGCCTTTGTAACAGATGAGTTTAATTTCGTTAGAAACCTGAATACTTCGAAAGAGATTGTCCAGTTTGTAAACGAAGTGCATCCAGTTTTTGCCGTAACCCTCTCTACTTTTTTGAACAATCTATGTGGGTGAAATGATGATACCATGCCAAGTTTCAACTTTTTCAGATTTCATTTGTAGTGCTTTTCAATTTCCAGCTCATTTCGTTCTCAAAACAAATCATTGAATGCATGAAAAATAGCAAATGAAGGCAGAAATGGTTGAAAGATGATGGCGTCGCTTTGAATGGTGCATACCGAATGCACAAAAAGTCTGGAGTTGAAATAAGTTTAAAAAAATGAAATGCCTTTGTAACAGATGAGTTTAATTTCGTTTGAAACCTGAATACTTCGAAAGAGATTGTCCAGTTTGTAAACGAAGTGCATCCGGTTTTTGCCGTAACCCTCTCTACTTTTTTGAACAATCTATGTGGGTGAAATGATGATACCATGCCAAGTTTCAACTTTTTCAGATTTCATTTGTAGTGCTTTTCAATTTCCAGCTCATTTCGTTCTCAAAACAAATCATTGAATGCATGAAAAATAGCAAATGAAGGCAGAAATGGTTGAAAGTTGATGGCGTCGCTTTGAATGGTGCATACCGAATGCACAAAAAGTCTGGAGTTGTAATAAGTTTAAAAAAATGAAATGCATTTGTAACAGATGAGTTTAATTTCATCAGAAACCTGAATACTTCGAAAGAGATTGTCCAGTTTGTAAACGAAGTGCATCCAGTTTTTGCCGTAACCCTCTCTACTTTTTTGAACAATCTATGTGGGTGAAATGATGATACCATTCCAAGTTTCAACTTTTTCAGAGTTCATTTGTAGTTCTTTTCAATTTCCAGCTCATTTCGTTCTCAAAACAAATCATTGAATGCATGAAAAATAGCAAATGAAGGCAGAAATGGTTGAAAGATGATGGCGTCGCTTTGAATGGTGCATACCGAATGCACAAAAAGTCTGGAGTTGAAATAAGTTTAAAAAAATGAAATGCCTTTGTAACAGATGAGTTTAATTTCGTCTGAAACCTGAATACTTCGAAAGAGATTGTCCAGTTTGTAAACGAAGTGCATCCGGTTTTTGCCGTAACCCTCTCTACTTTTTTGAACAATCTATGTGGGTGAAATGATGATACCATGCCAAGTTTCAACTTTTTCAGATTTCATTTGTAGTGCTTTTCAATTTCCAGCTCATTTCGTTCTCAAAACAAATCATTGAATGCATGAAAAATAGCAAATGAAGGAAGAAATGGTTGAAAGTTGATGGCGTCGCTTTGAATGGTGCATACTGAATGCACAAAAAGTCTGGAGTTGTAATAAGTTTAAAAAAATGAAATGCATTTGTAACACATGAGTTTAATTTCGTCAGAAACCTGAATACTTCGAAAGAGATTGTCCAGTTTGTAAACGAAGTGCATCCAGTTTTTGCCGTAACCCTCTCTACTTTTTTGAACAATCTATGTGGGTGAAATGATGATACCATGCCAAGTTTCAACTTTTTCAGAGTTCATTTGTAGTGCTTTTCAATTTCCAGGTCATTTAGTTCTCAAAACAAATCATTGAATGCATGAAAAATAGCAAATGCAGGCAGAAATGGTTGAAAGTTGATGGCGTCGCTTTGAATGGTGCATACCGAATGCACAAAAAGTCTGGAGTTGTAATAAGTTTAAAAAAATGAAATGCCTTTGTAACAGATGAGTTTAATTTCGTCAGAAACCTGAATACTTCGAAAGAGATTGTCCAGTTTGTAAACGAAGTGCATCCAGTTTTTGCCGTAACCCTCTCTACTTTTTTGAACAATCTATGTGGGTGAAATGATGATACCATGCCAAGTTTCAACTTTTTCAGAGTTCATTTGTAGTGCTTTTCAATTTCCAGCTCATTTCGTTCTCAAAACAAATCATTGAATGCATGAAAAATAGCAAATGAAGGCAGAAATGGTTGAAAGTTGATGGCGTCGCTTTGAATGGTGCATACTGAATGCACAAAAAGTCTGGAGTTGTAATAAGTTTAAAAAAATGAAATGCATTTGTAACAGATGAGTTTAATTTCGTCAGAAACCTGAATACTTCGAAAGAGATTGTCCAGTTTGTAAACGAAGTGCATCCAGTTTTTGCCGTAACCCTCTCTACTTTTTTGAACAATCTATGTGGGTGAAATGATGATACCATGCCAAGTTTCAACTTTTTCAGAGTTCATTTGTAGTGCTTTTCAATTTCCAGGTCATTTAGTTCTCAAAACAAATCATTGAATGCATGAAAAATAGCAAATGAAGGCAGAAATGGTTGAAAGTTGATGGCGTCGCTTTGAATGGTGCATACCGAATGCACAAAAAGTCTGGAGTTGTAATAAGTTTAAAAAAATGAAATGCCTTTGTAACAGATGAGTTTAATTTCATCAGAAACCTGAATACTTCGAAAGAGATTGTCCATTTTGTAAACGAAGTGCATCCAGTTTTTGCCGTAACCCTCTCTACTTTTTTGAACAATCTATGTGGGTGAAATGATGATACCATGCCAAGTTTCAACTTTTTCAGAGTTCATTTGTAGTTCTTTTCAATTTCCAGCTCATTTCGTTCTCAAAACAAATCATTGAATGCATGAAAAATAGCAAATGAAGGCAGAAATGGTTGAAAGATGATGGCGTCGCTTTGAATGGTGCATACCGAATGCACAAAAAGTCTGGAGTTGTAATAAGTTTAAAAAAATGAAATGCCTTTGTAACAGATGAGTTTAATTTCGTCAGAAACCTGAATACTTCGAAAGAGATTGTCCAGTTTGTAAACGAAGTGCATCCGGTTTTTGCCGTAACCCTCTCTACTTTTTTGAACAATCTATGTGGGTGAAATGATGATACCATGCCAAGTTTCAACTTTTTCAGAGTTCATTTGTAGTGCTTTTCAATTTCCAGGTCATTTAGTTCTCAAAACAAATCATTGAATGCATGAAAAATAGCAGATGAAGGCAGAAATGGTTGAAAGTTGATGGCGTCGCTTTGAATGGTGCATAGTGAATGCACAAAAAGTCTGGAGTTGTAATAAGTTTAAAAAAATGAAATGCCTTTGTAACAGATGAGTTTAATTTCGTCAGAAACGTGAATACTTCGAAAGAGATTGTCCAGTTTGCAAACGAAGTGCATCCAGTTTTTGCCGTAACCCTCTCTACTTTTTTAAACAATCTATGTGGGTGAAATGCTGATACCATGCCAAGTTTCAACTTTTTCAGAGTTCATTTGTAGTGCTTTTCAATTTCCAGGTCATTTAGTTCTCAAAACAAATCATTGAATGCATGAGAAATAGCAAATGAAGGCAGAAATGGTTGAAAGTTGATGGCATTGCTTTGAATGGTGAATACCGAGTGCACAAAAAGTCGGGAGTTGTAATAAGTTTAAAAAAGTGAAATGCCTTTGTAACAGATGAGTTTAATCTCGTCAGAAACCTGAATACTTCGAAAGAGATTGTCCAGTTTGTAAACGAAGTGCATCCAGTTTTTGCCGTAACCCTCTCTACTTTTTTAAACAATCTATGTGGGTGAAATGATGATACCATGCCAAGTTTCAACTTTTTCAGAGTTCATTTGTAGTGCTTTGCCATTTCCAGGTCATTTAGTTCTGAAAACAAATCATTGAATGCATGAAAAATAGCAAATGAAGGCAGAAATGGTTGAAAGTTGATGGCGTCGCTTTGAATGGTGCATACCGAATGCACAAAAAGTTGGGAGTTGTAATAAGTTTAAAAAAGTGAAATGCCTTTGTAACAGATGAGTTTAATCTCGTCAGAAACCTGAATACTTCGAAAGAGATTGGCCAGTTTGTAAACGAAGTGCATCCAGTTTTTGCCGTAACCCTCTCTACTTTCTTGAACAATCTATGTGGGTGAAATGATGATACCATGCCAAGTTTCAACTTTTTCAGAGTTCATTTGTAGTGCTTTTCAATTTCCAGGTCATTTAGTTCTCAAAACAAATCATTGAATGCATGAAAAATAGCAAATGAAGGCAGAAATGGTTGAAAGTTGATGGCGTCGCTTTGAATGGTGCATACCGAATGCACAAAAAGTCGGGAGTTGTAATAAGTTTAAAAAAGTGAAATGCCTTTGTAACAGATGAGTTTAATTTCGTCAGAAACCTGAATACTTCGAAAGAGATTGGCCAGTTTGTAAACGAAGTGCATCCAGTTTCTGCCGTAACCCTCTCTACTTTTTTGAACAATCTATGTGGGTGAAATGATGATACCATGCCAAGTTTCAACTTTTTCAGAGTTCATTTGTAGTGCTTTTCAATTTCCAGGTCATTTAGTTCTCAAAACAAATCATTGAATGCATGAAAAATAGCAGATGAAGGCAGAAATGGTTGAAAGTTGATGGCGTCGCTTTGAATGGTGCATAGTGAATGCACAAAAAGTCTGGAGTTGTAATAAGTTTAAAAAAATGAAATGCCTTTGTAACAGATGAGTTTAATTTCGTCAGAAACCTGAATACTTCGAAAGAGATTGTCCAGTTTGTAAATGAAGTGCATCCAGTTTTTGCCGTAACCCTCTCTACTTTTTTAAACAATCTATGTGGGTGAAATGCTGATACCATGCCAAGTTTCAACTTTTTCAGAGTTCATTTGTAGTGCTTTTCAATTTCCAGGTCATTTAGTTCTCAAAACAAATCATTGAATGCATGAAAAATAGCAAATGAAGGCAGAAATGGTTGAAAGTTGATGGCATTGCTTTGAATGGTGCATACCGAGTGCACAAAAAGTCGGGAGTTGTAATAAGTTTAAAAAAGTGAAATGCCTTTGTAACAGATGAGTTTAATCTCGTCAGAAACCTGAATACTTCGAAAGAGATTGTCCAGTTTGTAAACGAAGTGCATCCAGTTTTTGCCGTAACCCTCTCTACTTTTTTAAACAATCTATGTGGGTGAAATGATGATACCATGCCAAGTTGCAACTTTTTCAGAGTTCATTTGTAGTGCTTTGCCATTTCCAGGTCATTTAGTTCTGAAAACAAATCATTGAATGCATGAAAAATAGCAAATGAAGGCAGAAATGGTTGAAAGTTGATGGCGTCGCTTTGAATGGTGCATACCGAATGCACAAAAAGTCGGGAGTTGTAATAAGTTTAAAAAAGTGAAATGCCTTTGTAACAGATGAGTTTAATCTCGTCAGAAACCTGAATACTTCGAAAGAGATTGGCCAGTTTGTAAACGAAGTGCATCCAGTTTTTGCCGTAACCCTCTCTACTTTTTTGAACAATCTATGTGGGTGAAATGATGATACCATGCCAAGTTTCAACTTTTTCAGAGTTCATTTGTAGTGCTTTTCAATTTCCAGGTCATTTAGTTCTCAAAACAAATCATTGAATGCATGAAAAATATCAAATGAAGGCAAAAATGGTTGAAAGTTGATGGCGTCGCTTTGAATGGTGCATACTGAATGCACAAAAAGTCTGGAGTTGTAATAAGTTTAAAAAAATGAAATGCATTTGTAACAGATGAGTTTAATTTCGTCAGAAACCTGAATACTTCGAAAGAGATTGTCCAGTTTGTAAACGAAGTGCATCCAGTTTTTGCCGTAACCCTCTCTACTTTTTTGAACAATCTATGTGGGTGAAATGATGATACCATGCCAAGTTTCAACTTTTTCAGAGTTCATTTGTAGTGCTTTTCAATTTCCAGGTCATTTAGTTCTCAAAACAAATCATTGAATGCATGAAAAATAGCAAATGAAGGCAGAAATGGTTGAAAGTTGATGGCGTCGCTTTGAATGGTGCATACCGAATGCACAAAAAGTCTGGAGTTGTAATAAGTTTAAAAAAATGAAATGCCTTTGTAACAGATGAGTTTAATTTCATCAGAAACCTGAATACTTCGAAAGAGATTGTCCATTTTGTAAACGAAGTGCATCCAGTTTTTGCCGTAACCCTCTCTACTTTTTTGAACAATCTATGTGGGTGAAATGATGATACCATGCCAAGTTTCAACTTTTTCAGAGTTCATTTGTAGTTCTTTTCAATTTCCAGCTCATTTCGTTCTCAAAACAAATCATTGAATGCATGAAAAATAGCAAATGAAGGCAGAAATGGTTGAAAGATGATGGCGTCGCTTTGAATGGTGCATACCGAATGCACAAAAAGTCTGGAGTTGTAATAAGTTTAAAAAAATGAAATGCCTTTGTAACAGATGAGTTTAATTTCGTCAGAAACCTGAATACTTCGAAAGAGATTGTCCAGTTTGTAAACGAAGTGCATCCGGTTTTTGCCGTAACCCTCTCTACTTTTTTGAACAATCTATGTGGGTGAAATGATGATACCATGCCAAGTTTCAACTTTTTCAGAGTTCATTTGTAGTGCTTTTCAATTTCCAGGTCATTTAGTTCTCAAAACAAATCATTGAATGCATGAAAAATAGCAGATGAAGGCAGAAATGGTTGAAAGTTGATGGCGTCGCTTTGAATGGTGCATAGTGAATGCACAAAAAGTCTGGAGTTGTAATAAGTTTAAAAAAATGAAATGCCTTTGTAACAGATGAGTTTAATTTCGTCAGAAACGTGAATACTTCGAAAGAGATTGTCCAGTTTGCAAACGAAGTGCATCCAGTTTTTGCCGTAACCCTCTCTACTTTTTTAAACAATCTATGTGGGTGAAATGCTGATACCATGCCAAGTTTCAACTTTTTCAGAGTTCATTTGTAGTGCTTTTCAATTTCCAGGTCATTTAGTTCTCAAAACAAATCATTGAATGCATGAGAAATAGCAAATGAAGGCAGAAATGGTTGAAAGTTGATGGCATTGCTTTGAATGGTGAATACCGAGTGCACAAAAAGTCGGGAGTTGTAATAAGTTTAAAAAAGTGAAATGCCTTTGTAACAGATGAGTTTAATCTCGTCAGAAACCTGAATACTTCGAAAGAGATTGTCCAGTTTGTAAACGAAGTGCATCCAGTTTTTGCCGTAACCCTCTCTACTTTTTTAAACAATCTATGTGGGTGAAATGATGATACCATGCCAAGTTTCAACTTTTTCAGAGTTCATTTGTAGTGCTTTGCCATTTCCAGGTCATTTAGTTCTGAAAACAAATCATTGAATGCATGAAAAATAGCAAATGAAGGCAGAAATGGTTGAAAGTTGATGGCGTCGCTTTGAATGGTGCATACCGAATGCACAAAAAGTTGGGAGTTGTAATAAGTTTAAAAAAGTGAAATGCCTTTGTAACAGATGAGTTTAATCTCGTCAGAAACCTGAATACTTCGAAAGAGATTGGCCAGTTTGTAAACGAAGTGCATCCAGTTTTTGCCGTAACCCTCTCTACTTTCTTGAACAATCTATGTGGGTGAAATGATGATACCATGCCAAGTTTCAACTTTTTCAGAGTTCATTTGTAGTGCTTTTCAATTTCCAGGTCATTTAGTTCTCAAAACAAATCATTGAATGCATGAAAAATAGCAAATGAAGGCAGAAATGGTTGAAAGTTGATGGCGTCGCTTTGAATGGTGCATACCGAATGCACAAAAAGTCGGGAGTTGTAATAAGTTTAAAAAAGTGAAATGCCTTTGTAACAGATGAGTTTAATTTCGTCAGAAACCTGAATACTTCGAAAGAGATTGGCCAGTTTGTAAACGAAGTGCATCCAGTTTCTGCCGTAACCCTCTCTACTTTTTTGAACAATCTATGTGGGTGAAATGATGATACCATGCCAAGTTTCAACTTTTTCAGAGTTCATTTGTAGTGCTTTTCAATTTCCAGGTCATTTAGTTCTCAAAACAAATCATTGAATGCATGAAAAATAGCAGATGAAGGCAGAAATGGTTGAAAGTTGATGGCGTCGCTTTGAATGGTGCATAGTGAATGCACAAAAAGTCTGGAGTTGTAATAAGTTTAAAAAAATGAAATGCCTTTGTAACAGATGAGTTTAATTTCGTCAGAAACCTGAATACTTCGAAAGAGATTGTCCAGTTTGTAAATGAAGTGCATCCAGTTTTTGCCGTAACCCTCTCTACTTTTTTAAACAATCTATGTGGGTGAAATGCTGATACCATGCCAAGTTTCAACTTTTTCAGAGTTCATTTGTAGTGCTTTTCAATTTCCAGGTCATTTAGTTCTCAAAACAAATCATTGAATGCATGAAAAATAGCAAATGAAGGCAGAAATGGTTGAAAGTTGATGGCATTGCTTTGAATGGTGCATACCGAGTGCACAAAAAGTCGGGAGTTGTAATAAGTTTAAAAAAGTGAAATGCCTTTGTAACAGATGAGTTTAATCTCGTCAGAAACCTGAATACTTCGAAAGAGATTGTCCAGTTTGTAAACGAAGTGCATCCAGTTTTTGCCGTAACCCTCTCTACTTTTTTAAACAATCTATGTGGGTGAAATGATGATACCATGCCAAGTTGCAACTTTTTCAGAGTTCATTTGTAGTGCTTTGCCATTTCCAGGTCATTTAGTTCTGAAAACAAATCATTGAATGCATGAAAAATAGCAAATGAAGGCAGAAATGGTTGAAAGTTGATGGCGTCGCTTTGAATGGTGCATACCGAATGCACAAAAAGTCGGGAGTTGTAATAAGTTTAAAAAAGTGAAATGCCTTTGTAACAGATGAGTTTAATCTCGTCAGAAACCTGAATACTTCGAAAGAGATTGGCCAGTTTGTAAACGAAGTGCATCCAGTTTTTGCCGTAACCCTCTCTACTTTTTTGAACAATCTATGTGGGTGAAATGATGATACCATGCCAAGTTTCAACTTTTTCAGAGTTCATTTGTAGTGCTTTTCAATTTCCAGGTCATTTAGTTCTCAAAACAAATCATTGAATGCATGAAAAATATCAAATGAAGGCAAAAATGGTTGAAAGTTGATGGCGTCGCTTTGAATGGTGCATACTGAATGCACAAAAAGTCTGGAGTTGTAATAAGTTTAAAAAAATGAAATGCATTTGTAACAGATGAGTTTAATTTCGTCAGAAACCTGAATACTTCGAAAGAGATTGTCCAGTTTGTAAACGAAGTGCATCCAGTTTTTGCCGTAACCCTCTCTACTTTTTTGAACAATCTATGTGGGTGAAATGATGATACCATGCCAAGTTTCAACTTTTTCAGAGTTCATTTGTAGTGCTTTTCAATTTCCAGGTCATTTAGTTCTCAAAACAAATCATTGAATGCATGAAAAATAGCAAATGAAGGCAGAAATGGTTGAAAGTTGATGGCGTCGCTTTGAATGGTGCATACCGAATGCACAAAAAGTCTGGAGTTGTAATAAGTTTAAAAAAATGAAATGCCTTTGTAACAGATGAGTTTAATTTCATCAGAAACCTGAATACTTCGAAAGAGATTGTCCATTTTGTAAACGAAGTGCATCCAGTTTTTGCCGTAACCCTCTCTACTTTTTTGAACAATCTATGTGGGTGAAATGATGATACCATGCCAAGTTTCAACTTTTTCAGAGTTCATTTGTAGTTCTTTTCAATTTCCAGCTCATTTCGTTCTCAAAACAAATCATTGAATGCATGAAAAATAGCAAATGAAGGCAGAAATGGTTGAAAGATGATGGCGTCGCTTTGAATGGTGCATACCGAATGCACAAAAAGTCTGGAGTTGTAATAAGTTTAAAAAAATGAAATGCCTTTGTAACAGATGAGTTTAATTTCGTCAGAAACCTGAATACTTCGAAAGAGATTGTCCAGTTTGTAAACGAAGTGCATCCGGTTTTTGCCGTAACCCTCTCTACTTTTTTGAACAATCTATGTGGGTGAAATGATGATACCATGCCAAGTTTCAACTTTTTCAGAGTTCATTTGTAGTGCTTTTCAATTTCCAGGTCATTTAGTTCTCAAAACAAATCATTGAATGCATGAAAAATAGCAGATGAAGGCAGAAATGGTTGAAAGTTGATGGGGTCGCTTTGAATGGTGCATAGTGAATGCACAAAAAGTCTGGAGTTGTAATAAGTTTAAAAAAATGAAATGCCTTTGTAACAGATGAGTTTAATTTCGTCAGAAACGTGAATACTTCGAAAGAGATTGTCCAGTTTGCAAACGAAGTGCATCCAGTTTTTGCCGTAACCCTCTCTACTTTTTTAAACAATCTATGTGGGTGAAATGCTGATACCATGCCAAGTTTCAACTTTTTCAGAGTTCATTTGTAGTGCTTTTCAATTTCCAGGTCATTTAGTTCTCAAAACAAATCATTGAATGCATGAAAAATAGCAGATGAAGGCAGAAATGGTTGAAAGTTGATGGCGTCGCTTTGAATGGTGCATAGTGAATGCACAAAAAGTCTGGAGTTGTAATAAGTTTAAAAAAATGAAATGCCTTTGTAACAGATGAGTTTAATTTCGTCAGAAACCTGAATACTTCGAAAGAGATTGTCCAGTTTGTAAATGAAGTGCATCCAGTTTTTGCCGTAACCCTCTCTACTTTTTTAAACAATCTATGTGGGTGAAATGCTGATACCATGCCAAGTTTCAACTTTTTCAGAGTTCATTTGTAGTGCTTTTCAATTTCCAGGTCATTTAGTTCTCAAAACAAATCATTGAATGCATGAAAAATAGCAAATGAAGGCAGAAATGGTTGAAAGTTGATGGCATTGCTTTGAATGGTGCATACCGAGTGCACAAAAAGTCGGGAGTTGTAATAAGTTTAAAAAAGTGAAATGCCTTTGTAACAGATGAGTTTAATCTCGTCAGAAACCTGAATACTTCGAAAGAGATTGTCCAGTTTGTAAACGAAGTGCATCTAGTTTTTGCCGTAACCCTCTCTACTTTTTTAAACAATCTATGTGGGTGAAATGATGATACCATGCCAAGTTTCAACTTTTTCAGAGTTCATTTGTAGTGCTTTGCCATTTCCAGGTCATTTAGTTCTGAAAACAAATCATTGAATGCATGAAAAATAGCAAATGAAGGCAGAAATGGTTGAAAGTTGATGGCGTCGCTTTGAATGGTGCATACCGAATGCACAAAAAGTCGGGAGTTGTAATAAGTTTAAAAAAGTGAAATGCCTTTGTAACAGATGAGTTTAATCTCGTCAGAAACCTGAATACTTCGAAAGAGATTGTCCAGTTTGTAAACGAAGTGCATCCAGTTTTTGCCGTAACCCTCTCTACTTTTTTGAACAATCTATGTGGGTGAAATGATGATACCATGCCAAGTTTCAACTTTTTCAGAGTTCATTTGTAGTGCTTTTCAATTTCCAGGTCATTTAGTTCTCAAAACAAATCATTGAATGCATGAAAAATATCAAATGAAGGCAAAAATGGTTGAAAGTTGATGGCGTCGCTTTGAATGGTGCATACTGAATGCACAAAAAGTCTGGAGTTGTAATAAGTTTAAAAAAATGAAATGCATTTGTAACAGATGAGTTTAATTTCGTCAGAAACCTGAATACTTCGAAAGAGATTGTCCAGTTTGTAAACGAAGTGCATCCAGTTTTTGCCGTAACCCTCTCTACTTTTTTGAACAATCTATGTGGGTGAAATGATGATACCATGCCAAGTTTCAACTTTTTCAGAGTTCATTTGTAGTGCTTTTCAATTTCCAGGTCATTTAGTTCTCAAAACAAATCATTGAATGCATGAAAAATAGCAAATGAAGGCAGAAATGGTTGAAAGTTGATGGCGTCGCTTTGAATGGTGCATACCGAATGCACAAAAAGTCTGGAGTTGTAATAAGTTTAAAAAAATGAAATGCCTTTGTAACAGATGAGTTTAATTTCATCAGAAACCTGAATACTTCGAAAGAGATTGTCCATTTTGTAAACGAAGTGCATCCAGTTTTTGCCGTAACCCTCTCTACTTTTTTGAACAATCTATGTGGGTGAAATGATGATACCATGCCAAGTTTCAACTTTTTCAGAGTTCATTTGTAGTTCTTTTCAATTTCCAGCTCATTTCGTTCTCAAAACAAATCATTGAATGCATGAAAAATAGCAAATGAAGGCAGAAATGGTTGAAAGATGATGGCGTCGCTTTGAATGGTGCATACCGAATGCACAAAAAGTCTGGAGTTGTAATAAGTTTAAAAAAATGAAATGCCTTTGTAACAGATGAGTTTAATTTCGTCAGAAACCTGAATACTTCGAAAGAGATTGTCCAGTTTGTAAACGAAGTGCATCCGGTTTTTGCCGTAACCCTCTCTACTTTTTTGAACAATCTATGTGGGTGAAATGATGATACCATGCCAAGTTTCAACTTTTTCAGAGTTCATTTGTAGTGCTTTTCAATTTCCAGGTCATTTAGTTCTCAAAACAAATCATTGAATGCATGAAAAATATCAAATGAAGGCAAAAATGGTTGAAAGTTGATGGCGTCGCTTTGAATGGTGCATACTGAATGCACAAAAAGTCTGGAGTTGTAATAAGTTTAAAAAAATGAAATGCATTTGTAACAGATGAGTTTAATTTCGTCAGAAACCTGAATACTTCGAAAGAGATTGTCCAGTTTGTAAACGAAGTGCATCCAGTTTTTGCCGTAACCCTCTCTACTTTTTTGAACAATCTATGTGGGTGAAATGATGATACCATGCCAAGTTTCAACTTTTTCAGAGTTCATTTGTAGTGCTTTTCAATTTCCAGGTCATTTAGTTCTCAAAACAAATCATTGAATGCATGAAAAATAGCAAATGAAGGCAGAAATGGTTGAAAGTTGATGGCGTCGCTTTGAATGGTGCATACCGAATGCACAAAAAGTCTGGAGTTGTAATAAGTTTAAAAAAATGAAATGCCTTTGTAACAGATGAGTTTAATTTCATCAGAAACCTGAATACTTCGAAAGAGATTGTCCATTTTGTAAACGAAGTGCATCCAGTTTTTGCCGTAACCCTCTCTACTTTTTTGAACAATCTATGTGGGTGAAATGATGATACCATGCCAAGTTTCAACTTTTTCAGAGTTCATTTGTAGTTCTTTTCAATTTCCAGCTCATTTCGTTCTCAAAACAAATCATTGAATGCATGAAAAATAGCAAATGAAGGCAGAAATGGTTGAAAGATGATGGCGTCGCTTTGAATGGTGCATACCGAATGCACAAAAAGTCTGGAGTTGTAATAAGTTTAAAAAAATGAAATGCCTTTGTAACAGATGAGTTTAATTTCGTCAGAAACCTGAATACTTCGAAAGAGATTGTCCAGTTTGTAAACGAAGTGCATCCGGTTTTTGCCGTAACCCTCTCTACTTTTTTGAACAATCTATGTGGGTGAAATGATGATACCATGCCAAGTTTCAACTTTTTCAGAGTTCATTTGTAGTGCTTTTCAATTTCCAGGTCATTTAGTTCTCAAAACAAATCATTGAATGCATGAAAAATAGCAGATGAAGGCAGAAATGGTTGAAAGTTGATGGCGTCGCTTTGAATGGTGCATAGTGAATGCACAAAAAGTCTGGAGTTGTAATAAGTTTAAAAAAATGAAATGCCTTTGTAACAGATGAGTTTAATTTCGTCAGAAACGTGAATACTTCGAAAGAGATTGTCCAGTTTGCAAACGAAGTGCATCCAGTTTTTGCCGTAACCCTCTCTACTTTTTTAAACAATCTATGTGGGTGAAATGCTGATACCATGCCAAGTTTCAACTTTTTCAGAGTTCATTTGTAGTGCTTTTCAATTTCCAGGTCATTTAGTTCTCAAAACAAATCATTGAATGCATGAGAAATAGCAAATGAAGGCAGAAATGGTTGAAAGTTGATGGCATTGCTTTGAATGGTGAATACCGAGTGCACAAAAAGTCGGGAGTTGTAATAAGTTTAAAAAAGTGAAATGCCTTTGTAACAGATGAGTTTAATCTCGTCAGAAACCTGAATACTTCGAAAGAGATTGTCCAGTTTGTAAACGAAGTGCATCCAGTTTTTGCCGTAACCCTCTCTACTTTTTTAAACAATCTATGTGGGTGAAATGATGATACCATGCCAAGTTTCAACTTTTTCAGAGTTCATTTGTAGTGCTTTGCCATTTCCAGGTCATTTAGTTCTGAAAACAAATCATTGAATGCATGAAAAATAGCAAATGAAGGCAGAAATGGTTGAAAGTTGATGGCGTCGCTTTGAATGGTGCATACCGAATGCACAAAAAGTTGGGAGTTGTAATAAGTTTAAAAAAGTGAAATGCCTTTGTAACAGATGAGTTTAATCTCGTCAGAAACCTGAATACTTCGAAAGAGATTGGCCAGTTTGTAAACGAAGTGCATCCAGTTTTTGCCGTAACCCTCTCTACTTTCTTGAACAATCTATGTGGGTGAAATGATGATACCATGCCAAGTTTCAACTTTTTCAGAGTTCATTTGTAGTGCTTTTCAATTTCCAGGTCATTTAGTTCTCAAAACAAATCATTGAATGCATGAAAAATAGCAAATGAAGGCAGAAATGGTTGAAAGTTGATGGCGTCGCTTTGAATGGTGCATACCGAATGCACAAAAAGTCGGGAGTTGTAATAAGTTTAAAAAAGTGAAATACCTTTGTAACAGATGAGTTTAATTTCGTCAGAAACCTGAATACTTCGAAAGAGATTGGCCAGTTTGTAAACGAAGTGCATCCAGTTTCTGCCGTAACCCTCTCTACTTTTTTGAACAATCTATGTGGGTGAAATGATGATACCATGCCAAGTTTCAACTTTTTCAGAGTTCATTTGTAGTGCTTTTCAATTTCCAGGTCATTTAGTTCTCAAAACAAATCATTGAATGCATGAAAAATAGCAGATGAAGGCAGAAATGGTTGAAAGTTGATGGCGTCGCTTTGAATGGTGCATAGTGAATGCACAAAAAGTCTGGAGTTGTAATAAGTTTAAAAAAATGAAATGCCTTTGTAACAGATGAGTTTAATTTCGTCAGAAACCTGAATACTTCGAAAGAGATTGTCCAGTTTGTAAATGAAGTGCATCCAGTTTTTGCCGTAACCCTCTCTACTTTTTTAAACAATCTATGTGGGTGAAATGCTGATACCATGCCAAGTTTCAACTTTTTCAGAGTTCATTTGTAGTGCTTTTCAATTTCCAGGTCATTTAGTTCTCAAAACAAATCATTGAATGCATGAAAAATAGCAAATGAAGGCAGAAATGGTTGAAAGTTGATGGCATTGCTTTGAATGGTGCATACCGAGTGCACAAAAAGTCGGGAGTTGTAATAAGTTTAAAAAAGTGAAATGCCTTTGTAACAGATGAGTTTAATCTCGTCAGAAACCTGAATACTTCGAAAGAGATTGTCCAGTTTGTAAACGAAGTGCATCCAGTTTTTGCCGTAACCCTCTCTACTTTTTTAAACAATCTATGTGGGTGAAATGATGATACCATGCCAAGTTGCAACTTTTTCAGAGTTCATTTGTAGTGCTTTGCCATTTCCAGGTCATTTAGTTCTGAAAACAAATCATTGAATGCATGAAAAATAGCAAATGAAGGCAGAAATGGTTGAAAGTTGATGGCGTCGCTTTGAATGGTGCATACCGAATGCACAAAAAGTCGGGAGTTGTAATAAGTTTAAAAAAGTGAAATGCCTTTGTAACAGATGAGTTTAATCTCGTCAGAAACCTGAATACTTCGAAAGAGATTGGCCAGTTTGTAAACGAAGTGCATCCAGTTTTTGCCGTAACCCTCTCTACTTTTTTGAACAATC